>NC_143483.1:33593428-33652428 GCF_027475165.1 Benincasa hispida
GAATGCTAACAAACACCTTGATCATCCAAAATACCACCAACCCAGAGATCGGTATTGCTGGAAATTAAGAATTAACATCTCTTACAAACAAGCAAGCTTTAAATTGAAAACCCCATTAAAAAGGATCTGAAAACTTCCCAGAACAATAAAGTACAACTCATAAACGGAAAAGAAAGAAAACCCAGTTCAGCTAGGTTAGAAAATATCCCAAATCATTCAAATCCAACAAGACCGAGAGAAAGAGAGAAAGACGGATGTTAACCTCAAAGCCGCAGCAGATGCAGAGTAAAATTAGCCCAAAAACACAGAACCAGATATTTGAATATGTGAGAAACTCAACCAAAAAGTGGGATTGTCTCGTGATAGGGATTGTTCAGCGGCGGGGACTGCAAGAACGAGGGAAGACTGAGGAATACAGGACGGAAATACAGTTCGTAGCTAACAGAAAGCTTCGTGAAAGGAGAAGCTTCGGATGCGGTCACCCGCAGATCAGACGAAAGGGGAAGAAGAATTGCAGAGAGAGGAACGAGAAGAGAGGGTTCGAAGGAGATTCAAAAGGAAAGACCGAACGGGGGAAGATATCGGTCGAGTCGGATGGATCGCCGTCAAATCCGAGATTTTTGGGTTTGTATAGGATCGGGTCAAGTCGATATCGGGGGTCGGTTTATCTCGAGAGATTGAAATCAAAATTCTTCGTACGGTTTATAATTTCGATTTGGGTTTATAATTTTTTTTCCTACGAAATATAAATAATTTTAGAATTTTCCTATTTATAAGAATTTTCTGCTAACACATCTAAATTCTTAAATCAATTTTCAAATATGCAAGAAAAAAAAATATTTGCCATCCTTAAATTTTAAATTTTAACATTTTTAGTCTTCAAAATTTAAATTTAATTTCAATTTAATCTATAAATTTCAAAATTCAATTTTATTCGTAAATTTAAAGAGTAATTAAAAGAATCTCAACTTTTATTTACTATTTATAAGGATATTTACAAGATTAAAATATTGATATTGATATCGAGATTTCACTAAATATATCTATACTTCTACATCTACAAGTTACGAAATATATAAATTTTATTTAAATCAATAATTAAATTATTTTTACTCTCAAACTAAGTTAGGATAATGTTATTAATATTCTTATTTATATCTAATTAAATATATAATACGTTTTATGCTTTAGATTTTCATTCATACTATTATTATATATTCATTTAAAAAATCGTCCACCGGCTATTTCGGCACCTATGTTTTGTCTTCGAGGCCCCGGGACGTGCGTTTGAATCTTATCTGATAAAGGTTGGCTTTCATTTATTATTTTAATATTTTTACTGTGCCATATGTGTGATACATTGCTTTTAATTTTTAATTTTGCATTCTGTGTATTTATATATTATTTTAATTCATTTTAACTTCTTCCTTAAATAAAGGACAATTATTTGTATTATCAACCTCTCAAACCCACGGGCTGTAAAAGAAATCAATATACATATTTTATACATTACTTGAATTATAAATTTTAAGATATTCTATACTTCTTATAACATCATAATTTTGATTTTCTTTTTCCCAATAAGTTGGGTGGGAGAAAAATTGAATCTGAGGTCGATAGGTCAATTGAGTCATATTGATTTCAACTTTTAGTTTTGAACTTAAATTTTGCAATATATATACTTTAATATTTTCAATCATAGCATTCATATAACAATATAATTGAATCAAATATGAGTCAATATCATTTCAGACAAATGACTCGAGAGATAACATTACATATCAAATTTAGACAACATTTGAGTGATAAAGACAATTTTATTATTGCTATTAATTTTACATCAAGACTGACTTGTATTAGTTAATGTAAGCTTTTGATAATTTATTTTCAATACGTTTTGATGCATATTTTGTGTTTTTATATCGTGTAACTAAACTATATTTAAACTAACCAAATATAGGGGAAAAAAACATAATAGTTAGAAAACAAATTTCGGTTTCTGTTATTCCATTTACGTTTAACAAACAAAAATAGTTATTAAACATATTCTTACTTTTAGTTCTTAAAAAATAAAGAACGAAAAATATTATCAAACGAGATCTTGAGATGAATGGTTCTACAATATTTACCAAGCATGTCACTAATTATTATAAAATTTACCGAATAAAATAGGATATTAAAACTCAGATCCGTAAACTAGCATCTAAAAAGTCAGAATATATAAGGTTTTCTTTTATCTATATAATTACTCATTCTAGTTATAATTTTTTTTAATTAACAAAAATATTAAAGGGATATTTTTAGAGCTCTGAGTTGAATTATTAAATTTAGAGAGTTAACCAGTCCATGGAGTAAAATAATTAGTATTTGCATTTAGGAAGTTTTGAGTTTAGGAGGATTTCTTTCGAGGTACAGAGTTGTTTAACTTCTTTTTTCTTCACTCTTTTTTAATGTATATACTATTCAATTGAAGTTATATTTCAATTAAAAAAATTCAAAAATAACATTGAATTACAGCTGGATAACTATTTTATTTTTTATTTTTATTTTAAAAATTAAGTCTATATCATCTACATTTCTTACCATGATTTACATTTTTTTTAGTACAATAATTGAATTCTTAGTCAAATTCCAAAAACAAAAACTTTTTGAAAACTACTTTTTTTAGTCCTCAATGACTTGGTTTTTCAAACCATTTGTGATTAATAGATAACAAAAAAAGAAATTTGGGAGCGAAAATAGTGTCCATAAGCTTAATTTTCAAAAACAAAAACAAAATGGTTACCAAATGGAGCCTAATTTTTTACCTTGTGTGGTTTTTAGTTGCACTCATTTAATCTGGAATTGAATATGAATATAACAATTTTTCTTAACTTGATATCATCTCTATATGGCTTGATTTTGAATTTCACTTTTTTATTTTCTTAAATGTCTGGATTCTACCAAAATACTCACCCTCACCCCTCCAAAATTCCACTTTCCTAACCATGGAGGTGGTGTTTTATTTTGCAGTCCATTTACCAATCTATCTACTAAGATGCACTCCAGTTTTTTCAATATTTAAGTTAATTTGAATTCTCCCAAATAAGTGGCGGGGGGAAAAGTTCTCCTCAAAACACTGAAAAAGAAAACAAAGACAAATCTACCCAGCTGAATGAGTTTGAATATGCCAGAGAGGGTAAAAGAAAAAAGGTTTTAAAAACTACTTTAGGCTGACTTTACAACAACTACATTCCAACACAATTCATTCATTCTCTTAGCAAGAATTAATGAATCCGAAGCGGATCAAATCCAAGTGGATATGAATCTCTGCAGATCAATCAATTCAGAGTCTGAAGGTACTGTAGCCTCCTAAACCAGAAGACCCATATCCACCATATGATTGTGAAGATAAAGAAGATGAAGTATAGGATGAACCTGAAGCAGCCAACTGGGAGTATGACGACCTCAACCCTGTGGCGTCTAATCTGCCATAGCTGCTGCTTGTTACTGGCTCCTTGGGGGCACTTACTGCTTCCTATAAGGCAAAAATAATCATCATAAATATCTAAACAAAGTTTTGCTCATCAACAGATGCATGTTTAAAGTTGAGATCTTCTTGATGTGGGAATCAGGATCACAATCGTTTTCAATCTTAAAATAGGTATTTGATTCTGAATAAATAATAAAAACCATCTGTAGAAGAAAAAATAGAAAAGGAAGAAAAAATCTTGTGACATCTTTTCTATGTTTTGTGGCCTTTAGGCTCACTTAAGAAGCCCCTTATTCCATGTGGAAAACCCTCCTAATATTACAAACGATCATTACAAACAAAAGAGTTCACAAAACTATGGGCCTATATTTGGATTTTGTGATCTATGTGAAAATAATGAAAACAACAACATTTTATCGATTCAATGTTTTTAAATTTAAAATTTGAAATATGAAAACATGGAATTACACCCTTAAAAGATTAGAACTTTGATAAATATACTCTTCCATGTTATGTATTCATTTCATTTATGTTAAAATTAAAACATGTAGAGCATAATATATTGCAAGTCATGCAACATTGTGATATAATAACTGTACAATAAATCTTTAGCCAAGCAAATTAAATAAAAGTAGCTTTTTGCATGACATGAGAAACAAAGTATCCCATCACGACTTGGACCACAAACAATCTCTTAACCACGATGTTATAAGTCATTACCTGAATTAATTGTTGAGCCATCTGAACTTGTGATGAAGTACCTTTAATTTCCACAGTGATCTCATCGGGTAACCCCCTGCTCTCTTGTATGGTTAAGATGGCACCACTATTGCGACGGATGAATGCAATATTTGTTCCTCCAACTCCAATGATGTCCTCAGCATAAGATAACGGGATCTGCATTGTCTGAGTAACCTGACAGGAGCCACAAAGAGGTAACTTGATCAGAAATAACAAACTACAAAGACAAACTCTATAACTAATCTGTTCCCACTGCCTCCCTTCAGCATTATGGTAAAATCTCAATAATACTTATATGCAATATGCCAAACATTTTGGACCTAGTGTTTCCAAGACACGAAGGACATGTAAAGCTGAAAAGCTTCTAGCTTGCCTTGACCTGAAGACAAAAAACTAATCACCTAACTGTAATAATAATAGACATACAATGATGGAATCGATCTTATAGATTATGAAGGTCAGTAGGTGGGATAGTTTGCTACCTCACCAAGTCAACATAGACCATTTCCTTCTACCAATAACTGGATAAATGACTAAATAAGCTACATACACCAACCTGAGTTACAATAGGTCCCCCAGAGCGACCAACACCTGATGATCGAATTGTAGGAAGCACTCGATCTTGCCCATATAGAGAAATACCAGATGATGGAATATGAGAATCAAGATGAGTTTCTCGGTCAAGAAACAGAGACTCTCTTTTTGTAGACGGAGGATACTCGGTGGAGATTATACTTTGAGATGCAGTAAGAAGTGAGGACTTGTCAGCCCAGGTGTCCATTTGGCGATCTTGTGAGGCAGGTGTGTTAAACTATTTTTTTATCAAAAAAAGAAAAAAGAAAAGGAACAACAATTCATTAGAAATCCTTGAAAAGGTTGGTCATAGACCGAACAAGACAAAACTTACACTCTTCTCAAACAGAGGAAGAACGCTATGATCAACTAAAAACTTCCTTAGGTGGCCCACCACTCCCTCTAGAGCCTTGAGAACCTTTAAGGATTCTCCCTGCAATTCCACCATTCTCTCATCGGCACCAGCATAGAATGGCATCTCATCTGCAAGCATCAAATGTATATGAGTACAGGAGCGTTCAGAGAGTATTCATAAACAAATGAGTATAGAAGGCAATGTATTATTATCTCAGAACATTATTAGTTACTTGGACCTGCTGGCTGAACTCAAGGTTGAAGTTAATAGCCATCAATATAATGGAGGAAAAAGATAATACTTATATTATCCAGCTATTGCCATGAACTTTTAGTTTTAGCCTTTAGGTCATTTTTATCATGTATCAGCAAGAGAAAGATGTTAGTGAATCCGAACAAGATTGCTTCTCTAAGATGACCAGATAATACTAAAAAAAAAAAAAAAATTAGGTAGATAATAATACTCAAAACTTGAGAATGAAACTATACTACAACCTCCAATTATGAAGAGATGATTTACATTCTCATTATCGTTTTTGCATATAATTCATCAATAATAATAAAGTTAGCAATGAGGTCTCTTGAATGAAAGGTCACAGACATTAAATATTCTGGAAGCAACTTTCATGATGTAATGGTGATAAACTCACCAGAACAAAGCTGCATGCCTGCATACAACAATACAAGGGATTGAGGCAAGTACATCTCTTATCATTATACCTTTGAACTATTGTAGCTGATGTAGCTGTTCTATATTTGTTCGCTTGTGTTATTTATTTTTTATATAAAAGCAACATCTTTCATTGAGAAAAAATGAAAGATTATGATTACAAGGGCATACAAAAACAATCCCACTAACGGACACCCCTTGAAGGAAAGGGCTCAAGGGTGATTGTGTTTTACAGTTTTATTTTCAGTTTCTTAGATTGTATGTTATATCCTAGCTCTCAGGAAATTGAGGTGAAGGCTTATATTGTGTCCAGGCTAGTGTCTCCAAATGGCATGATACAGCCCCTTGGGCAAGGGAGAACTTTTTTTGGTGGAGTACCCGATGAAGAAATACATATAACATTTTTTCCTTATGAAAATGTATAATTTATGAATGATGGGGAAAGGAAAATTTTAAGGGAAAAATTAGAGCTTTCGTAAGATATTTTCTACAGAAATAAGGGTTCATATTTTCTTTTTCATTTTTTTTAAATAAAATAAAAATAAAATTATCACTTTTTTTTAATTGAGAGAGAGACCATTTTCTCCAAGGTTTTTCAATGGGCTAATGAATAAAGGGAGTTCAACCTCAAGAGCCCTTCACCTTCTGAAATCAAGAAAGGTAAGGTCTTCGAATTAAGTTAGCTACACCAGACAACCATAAGATGGAGGTATATCTTGTAAAGATGAGGTTTTTTTAGGGGAGGAAAGGGAAGGTACCTTTAGCTCAATGGTAAAAGGTGAAAATACCCATTGATGCTAGTGATTCTGTTAGGATTTTTCTTCCTACAAAGAGAAAATCCCAACAAGTACCAAATATCCAGAAATCACAGGGCAAGTCTCACTGTGTTATATATTCACTCACGGAAATCCTCAACAATTACAAGACGAAAAGCATAAAGGAAAATATAGTAATACTAAGAACCATGAACTAACCCAGCACATTCAAGAGGGCTGAGGATCCTCTCTCAAAGAGCCTATGCTCACCCAAATTCTCCACACCTCAAGCCTCACTCTCATCTACCATTTATAACCCAAAAAGACCTAACAATCTTAGTGTCTAATTACTAGAATACCCCTTGCTACCAATCATATTAATATTATTACTAAAACCATTACTAGGGTCCTCACAGATTCTCGTGGATATTTTTTCCACGGACTAGATATTGAGAACAGTACTTATTCTGAAGATGAACATCTAATTTGTCTACAATAAGACTCTTTACATGGAAGGGGGCCAAACAACGAACCATCGAACTCTAACTCTAACACAGCACAACTTGTGAGATTTCATCTTGCAATGAGGCTTCCCAAATTTCCACTTCTTACAAACATATGATCCCAAACTTAAAGGAGACAAACAAACAATACTTCCTATAACCGAATCACCTCTCTGGTCGAATAACTTATTAATACAAAATTGGACTTAAATGAAAAGGGTTAAGGTGCATCTATATATACATATAAAAACGAAAAAAGGTCAAGGTGTATCTTATCAGAAAATACTATGATTAATACTGCTTGGGATATTGTTCTTTGCAAAAACCAAAGCTTATTATGGTGGACCAATTTTTATAAGACCCATTTGCACCTGTCGTAATGAAGGTGGTTTTCTATTGATTCGCTTGGTTCTTTAGGGGCGTTTTTACTCTTTAGAATAATCCATCTCTTGCAATGAAGTTTTGAAGGGAGTGCTCTGCTTATTTGTCTCTCTCAATAACAACCTTTTTTATGGCTCTACAATTTAGCTATCTAGAAGAATTCAAAATTTAGCTATCTAGAAGAATTCAAGATCTTCAACAAGAATATAGCTAGGTCCAAAACCAATCAATAAAAGATCATGGCAAGTGCATGATAGAGAATGAAAGCATACCTCCTGATAATACTCTAACAGAGGCTCCAGTACTCTCCTGTATAGACTTGATTAATGAACCCTGCTTTCCAATTAGATTGATTGCTTGAGTTGATGCCACCAGTAGCCTAATTGAACAAAATGAGGCTTTAGCCTCATCTTCATTCTCCGATAATCCAGACACGCGTTTGAAGACTCTTATGACTGCATCCATAGCAGGGGAGAGGGGTGCATCAAGCTCTTCTTTTCCTGAAATCAGCACCTGAAGTAAACTCTAAACATTAAAAACTGAACAAACAAGTTTGAACAATTCTCTGAAAATGCATCCAAGTGTTCTTGCAAATCAAAGTGAAGCATCAAAGAATTAAAGGGTAATTGCACCAGCCTCCTAAATGGAAAAGTAATGCCTCTCTTTGATATATTACAGTTCTTCATTGAACCTAAACACAATTATTTGGGCACTCCTCAAAGTACAAAGTTTGTTTCCTAAATAAACTAAGTGCATAATCACAACCTTCTAAAATTCACAGACAATCAGGAAGCGCCTGGTCAACAAAATGAAGTTAAAAGCACCCTATACAAAAACACATGACTTATGGAATGTAATAATCATATAACTGTCATATTTTGCCTCTAAGTGGTTTTTTCAATGGAAGATACAATGAGAAAATTGAAAGAATAGAAGGCATAGAAAAAGGCAGCCCAACATAAGGAGCCAAATCAAGACCTAGACTAAATATAATAAAAAAAAAATAAACCCCCCACAATAATTAAGCCTAAAACTCTTCTTATGCCTACTTCGGGTAATAAGAGGCTTATAGCACCGGGTTCTGAGCATCTTTACTCCTAGTGAAGGGACTAGAAGAATGATATCAATCAGTCATGTTCTTCAAAAATATAAGAGTTTACCTATGCATTTCAAACCAATGTACAATGAATTATTAATTTACCATGTCACTAAATTTTGCCACGAACTCAAAAATGTTGATAAATATTAAAGAATGTCTAGATTATTTAGAGACAATAAGGATGTTGTTAAAAATAACACTTAACGTTTCAACAGAAATGAGGAAGAAAAGAAGTTAAAGGGAATCCATATATATTGAAAATAAAATTAACAAAAAAGGGCTATCAAGCTTCAATTTTGTTTAGTCAGAAACCACACTTCTACGGAGAGAAATGAAATAAATAAGCGCATGCAAAAACAAACCCCAACAAAAAAGGAGTCTAATCCAACAGAACAAGATCAAGCTATTGATAATTGGGGGGAAAACTTAGTGAAAGAGTCAAAGATGCGCACAAGAATGCATTAAACCTAGCCATATCCCAAACCTCTATCCACCCCTCTACTGATTCTATTATCCCTCTCAAGCTAATGCAAAGAAACTAGCATGCCAACAACAATTTGCCCTTCTCCCTAAAGGAAGAATTTAGAAGCACCTCCTCCATCATAGATCAAGCTTAAATACTAAACAACCAAAACGAGGTTTAACATAAGCTCCTTTTCATCCCCTAGGAGTTCCATTTATACAACTAGTTAACCGAATATCAGACAGAAATAGTGCGAAAACTGTGAAGGAAGTAGAAAATAACTAGTAACTGGTATTTAACTGATGGGGGAAAAAATTAAAAAAATAAAACTGATGGAACTAGCCAAAGATAGTAGAATACAATTTTTTCCCCTTTTTTCCCTGGAAGCCTCGGGGGGGCTCGAAAAAGAAGATATCTTTTGACTAGAAATCGTTACATCCAGTCGAATTATCCATCGAGGAACACATAAAGATGGTCGGGCTGAACAAATAACTAACCAGACAGTCCCATAACAAAAACCACGTTGTGGAACAGGAACCAAACGTAACAAGTAAACCTTCCCGATGTAAACATGAGTAACAAAGCCTTCACTACTGCAAAAAAAAAAAAACTACCAGAAAAGAGCTCAGGTTAGAGAAACACTCACAACGCGATCAGGAGTGCCCACAGCACCATCGAGAACACGAATTCTGGCCCTAGTTTCCTCACACATCTTCTTAATAAGATCGCCCTTGCGCCCAATAATGCTGCCGACTTTAACAACCGGCACAATAAGCCGGAAGACGCAGTCGCCGGGCCATCCGGGCCACTTTTTATCGGAAGCGCCAGTATGATTGGGGCCTTCATAAGCTGCAGAATCCGAAGCCGGAACCGATAAGTAGTCTTCGTTAGAAGGATCGATGTCGGATTCAGTGCCACCCGCTTCTGTAGAGTCTGGTTCTGCAGCAGCTAGAGAGGAAAGGGTGGAACTTTGGGGGTTGGAATTGAGGGCGTTGGCATCAGTAGAGCCATTCTCTGTAGTTGTGGTGGTGGCCATCGAGGAAGATGGAAGAAAAGGGAGAAGCTAGGGTTAAGACTTACAGAGGTTTTAAGAAAAATGAAGGAAGAGAAAGGGAAAAAGAGGCAATTACGGGGTTTTTTCTTTTTCTCCCCTCATATCCATCTTATGTCTTTTTGTTTATTTTTATATACATATTGCTAAATTCTAAATGATAATAATAAATATTTAAAAACAAAAAACAACCACAACAACCCACAAAACTTTGTAATTTAAACTTTAAAATACTCTTTGTCATTACTTTTGAATAGAAATCGTTACTTTTTTTAAATTAACCAAGACAGCGAGACCTTTCAAAAATTTTATTAATATCCTTCAATTTAAAAAATATCAAAAGTATTTTTACCATTAATTTAGAACGAAAACTGTCAATACCTCATTTAAAAAATATCTATAAACTTTCAAAAGATTCATTAATAACCTTGATTTTAAAAAATATAAAAAAAAGAAATTTTCACTAATACAATAAATGTCAAACTATTTACATAAATAACAAAAAAAAATATTGTTAGGCTTTTATCAATATCTATCAATGATAGAATTTTATCAGTTTCTATCACTAATAGACACGGATAGGCTTCAGCCTCTATCAAATAAGATTAAAATTTTGTTATCTTGTATAAATAGTTTTTCTTATTTTTCTATTTTTGAAAATCTTCAAAAAAAAAAAAATGTCCTTACCGTTAGTATCTAAACGAAAATTGTTTATCTACACTCTATCATCTCCATCTTCTGTTTTCTCAATCTCTCACCTCTACTTCAATTTGTAGTCTAATACTTCATTGTTTTCCTTTTATTTTCCTCTTCTTCAATGTCCTCTTATTCCTCTTTTTTCATTCACAATCTCTAAAGCTATCTTATTTAGTTAAGATATATAGGCTATGGCAAGTAGAAACAAGAACAATTTAATCACATAAGATGTTATGACTTGAATGTTTTAACAAGATTACTTGTTAATAGCCTTATTAGTAGTTGAGTACATCATTTGGGATTAATGCACGAAAAGAGTTAAATGTTTAGATTTTGGGTAATAATTTTAAGGACACCCGTAGGGAGAGTACAAGAAGGAAAAAAACATGTAAATTACCAAATGTGTAGAGATAACGACTTTGTTAATCTGCTTTATTATTCAAATTAGTCGGTTTCTTGTGATTAGTTAAGAAGGTTTCCCATGATCAAATATGATATTTCTTTGTCGTCCTTTTTTTTAGATGAGATTTTAATTTTGAATCTTTGTGGGATTTTATATTTTAATTTGAAGTCTTGGGTCTTGTTTGGTTATTGAGAAAATTAGTGTAAAAATTGTACAAATAAGAATACTTATATGAGAGAGGGGACATTTATATGAGTTAATTATTTTCAAAATTGTTCTTTTTCAACTTTAGATATCTTCAAAGAAATTGATTATTTAGGTGTTAAAATTTCTTAGATTCTTGGTTGGACATGCTAAAAAACAATAGAGTTCTTTCTGTTTATTTAAAGTTTTGTTATTTAACAAGAGAGAGAAATGAGCAAAAATATGGGAAGTTTTAGAGATTGAATAATGAAATTATAGGCCTAAGGAGGTATAGAAGAAACGGGTGAAGAAATATAAAAAATGGGACATGTTAATGGATAAATATCATAAAGTGCATGTTTTTACCTTTTATTTTTCTTTCTTTTCTTAAGTAAAATAGTTACTTATCATGATATTTTGACCTCTTTTTTTTATTATCGATAGACCGTCATTCTTTGATGGTAATAAGAATTATGATGTTTGGAAAAATAGAATGAAAAGAAGAAACATGCAATATTAAGCAATATGCCTTCTAAAAATAAGCAACAACATTGTAAATTTTAGAGTTGAAATAAATTGAACACTCGCTCTTAATAAGGGACAAAAAGACATTTAGCTCATAAATCAACTTGAGGTTAGAAATATCAAATAAATTTTCAAAACATATTACTCCAAATACAATAGCTCTCCCTAAGGGGCTTTTAGTTTAAGGTTTTCTAGATGCACAAGAATTAAGGATGACTGAGAATTATAAACCTGGGAATAAAATTGATTGAAATCAATGATAACAACATTTGGTTGTGCATGGAAATGTTATCTGAATTTTTATGTGAACAAATTATCTTTATATTTAATTTATAAAATTAATTGTGCCAACTCTATAAAATTTTATATATTAATTGGTAAACAATAAATTCAATTCAAAATTTTGAGAAAAATAATTATTTAACAATCAAATAATAGTAATAATTAAATTATTAATTATAAGTATTTGTAAAATGAGTAATTTATAATTATACTTACTAGAATAATGAGCAATTATAAAGTATTGAATTAAATCAAATTTACATTTCAATAATTAATTTATACCATAATAATTTTAAACAAAATAATTTAATTTAATCTTCATTCATATAATGAAAAAGCATGAGAATAAAATGAAAAAAATTAAAAAAAATTAAAAATAGAAAAATATAAAAAGATGAATAATAAGTAGAATGAAGAAGGAGAAACAAATAAAATAAATATATTAAAGAAAAAATAGAAAATAAAAACATGTAAAAAGATCATATAAAGTAGAAAAATTATTAAAATAGTTGAAATAGTAAATATAAAAAGAAGAGGAAAAAAATGAATAAAAAAAGATAATGGAAAATAAATGGAAAAATGAATAAAAACGGCGGAAAAAAAGAAGCAAAAGTGGGAGTTTATTAAAAACCCACCAATTACGGTGGAAATAGAAAACATGCAAAGAGAGACATCTTTATGCTTGGAAAAATGTTTTCCTATGTAAATACCTCAAATTCTCCAACCAAACAAGGATTCTATATATCCATGCCCATTCTCACATTTTATTTTCTCAAATCAAACGGCCCATAAAAGGATAAACAATATGCATGAGAGGGATACCTTAACATAACATAACACTATGGAGAGTTAGTATCATCAAATATAATAAATTCACATAAACAAAAAAAGTATATAGCTCCCCCTAAAATCAAGCATTCTTCTTTTAGTAAGAAATACTAATACTAACCAAAGAAATAAAATCGTTCAAGTAAAACTCAAACAATTGAGATACCAAAATATTAAATATTATAACATAAACTTCAATTATTTAAAAAACAAATAATGACACCAAATAATAGCAAATCTATTTTAGAAAATTCAATACTACCAAAAAGAGAGAATACATTATGTTAGGAATGTCCTAAATTTGTTGTTCATAAATATTATCAACGTATTCTATTTATCAATAAAAATGGTGTTGAGTATTTTATTAAACAAATTATTATTGATATTGCATTCTTTTATAAAAATCCAATAAACAAATTCATGGCTATAACATGAATATTTGAACTTTATGTGGCGACATAAGACATTATCAAGTTTTAATATGTAGCCAAAATGGTCTATAAATATATGGATGAGATTGGGTACTTCATCCTGGTGACACTATTGGATGCGGCCCTTTTAATATACTGATACAAATGATGTGATCCAAAAATCATTCATGTGGAGGCATCATGTACAATGAGTTTGCATAAGACCGAACCTCGAATAGTCACTTTTCTTTATAACAACCGTTTACTGTTAAAACTCACTATCTGAAACTCAAATGACCTAGGGTAACTCGATCTAAATCCTGAGCTAACTATGAACTCCTGTTTATTCGGTATTATCCTTTGATCTGCATAGGTGAGAGTAGTCCAACATCACTGCTCAATAAGCCTCCCATTTTGAGGATAAGACCGGATAGATAGTTGGGGACATAGCTTTGCAATATGGAATTCACTCCTACCCGATTTCGGGTTAGCAGATGGGTTGTTCTCTTAAGTGCTGATGCCCTGTCTTGAACAATGGGGCCCCACCCTCTCATGAAAGAGAGGGTTATGATTTATAAGTTGGACTATAAATCAATTGTTCAATGGAGGATCAGTGGGAGCTTAAGGAGCAAGATGTATTTGTAGGGGTAAAATGGTAATCTTTGACCCAACTGTAAATATGAACGACCTGTGAAGGACTGACTTACCGATTATGGTTAAAATGGACATAAATATATCTATAGTGAGGAGAGTGCAACTATCGAGCTATAGTGGAATATCTTGGTAGTTAATGAATAGTGATTAATTCGGTTTAAAGAGTTTAATCAATTAATTACTAATCGTTGGAGCTCATGATCTGTTTCATAAGGTCCCTCCACTAGCTCGTAATTTGGATTATAAATTGAGTAATCTTGATGAGATTTGAAATTAGGGTTTAGAATTTGAAATGTTCAAATTTAATTAGGGTTTCTATTAATTGTATTTGATACAATTGAAATGTTTAATTTTATCAAAACTAAAAAAAATTGGAGAATCAATTGATATTTAAATTATGATTTAAATATTAATTATATGAAATTAAATTCATGGTAGTGAAATTAGTTTTTTTATTATTTTAATATTAGATATTAAATTAAAAAAATTAATTAAAAGGTTTAATTAATTAATTTTATTTAAAATTAATTAAGCGAATTAATTTTTATAAAACTAATAAACAAATAAATTAGTTTATTTGTAAATTGATTTTAGAAATCAATTTTGAAAACAAAAATTTGAAAAAACCAACAAAATGGAAATTTCCAAAAGTTGGAAATCTCCATTATGGTGCAAGCACCTTATTCATCCAATTCCACTTAATCCATAAAGAAGGAATTGGCCTTCATGCAAGCTTTGAGATTGTATGATGAAAGCTTTATAAATTAGAGTGTTAGGCTAAATGATCAGCAAGTATTCAGAATTCGAAACTCTCTCCAAACACTCTTCAATCTTTATCAAAACCAGCCGATCAATTTAGTATTTCCACCACAAATCTTGGCAAGAGAATAATAGAGAAGATCTTCGTGGTGGTCTACTTGTAGATTGAAGCATCTTTACGTGGAGCTCAGCTGGTTTTTGAAGAAGTTTCATCAAAGGTATTGTGTTCAGTAAACTCTCTTCTATAATAGTTATTTTGAAGCATGTTTTAAACTCAAATTAAGTGTAATTAGATTGTTTATTGATTCTGATTTTCTCCACTGCATGTTAATTTAATCCATCACATTATCAATCAAATATAAGCATGGTAGCAACACAATAAAGCATTACACAAATTTAGATAAAAATTTTCAAGAGATTTAAGAATATCAATTCGATAAATATTCCCCCAATGGAAAAGAAATTAACAACTTTTCCAAACAACATGCTCTATTATCAATTTCATCCAATAGTATATGTGATTTCGTAGCTCAAAATTGCTATGCAATAATGAGTCTATGCGATCAATCTTAATAAACATACACCAGTCACAAGTTTTCTCATTTACAGGCCAAATGTAACCTAATCACAAGTTGTTTAGGGTAACCTAATGTTAAACACAGGGATTTGAAACGATTGCGCTGAACAATGATTCATGTAAGGGGATTAACGATGCGATGAGTTTATGAGAAAGTTGAAATGAATGTCATAAAGGAATTCTAAACAACCAACACCGGGTAGTTGCAACTGAGTAAAAGTGTAGTAAGAGTTTATGGATGTGAAAGGGCTTGAAGGAAAGTGACTAACTAACTCAATAAATCTTATTTGAGATGTTATCACAATTCATACCCCTGATTGGCATACACCTCTCGGTGATTGCCTCAACTGGTTATATTGAAGGAAATCTTATACAAGAGTACCTTTGAGAAGAAGCGAATCTTTCCAATTCATTGTGACAGAATTTCCACATTTACATCCACACAAATAAATATGTATTAAATAACTAAATTACCAACATGCTCAAAGAATAAACAACACAGAGAACAAGACACTTACCAGTTGAAGACTCTCTTCTCAGCAAAACTCGCTCTCACACGAATGGACTCCTTGCACTCTGGCTAGAACAGCAAGCTATCGTTCAGCAACACCCTGGTCGTCTACCACGAACGACTTAACACGAATAGTAGGAAGATGGGGACGACACCACCACTTGGAGCCCTTAGTATTCTCGGAGTGAGAATCCAAAGTGTGGGCTTTGTTCATATTTGGTAGAGGTGAGGAGGAAAAGAAATCGTGTATAACGATCAAAAAAGTGGGAGAAGACAACGACTATCGTATAGTTAAGATGCTTGATCGTTTAGGCGAGGTACACGATCGTGTAGGAAAAGCTAGGCGATCATCTATACGATCGTTTAGTAAAGCTTGGGTGTTAAGCGATCGTTTAGTAAAATGTAAGCGGTCGTTTAGAGAAGCACACGCGCGGGTGAGTGGACGTTTAGCAAACGTGAGCTGATCATATATGCTCTCAATTACTAAGCGATGGAATGCAAACACCTGGTGAGCAATTTTAGCGTGTTCTTTGCAAAATGAAAACAATTTTCATTTTATTCTTCAGTTATGAAAACCGAATTAAACTCCCACTAACGCATGGTTACGGAGAAAAAGTTGGGCAATTATCCCATAACTATCTAATTAATAAAATAATAAATATAATCATATTATATTCTAACCTATAGTTTGATATCATATATCAACTATAGCGTTTTCTCCTCTACTTGATATAAATCATATTTATATCCAATTTCCTCCAAATTAATGTATCTCATACATTTAGTCAATCATATCATATATAATTAACCAGTTCAATTATATCATATATAATCGAACTCCCTCTTGACAATTTGAACATTTCAAACTGACCTAAAAACTGATTCCCTACTTGAATCCACGCTATCAAGGGGACCTTATGGACCTATGGCACGAAGCTTCAACGGTATGTGAATAACTGACTAAACTCTTTAGCCACAAGATCTATTATCTGTTAACTGCCAGACATTCCACTAAAGACCGACAACTGAATTCTCCTTACCACAGATATATTTCTGTGTCCAGTGGATATAACCAATCATCAGTACGATAACCCCTCACAGATGCTCATAAGTACAACTGGGCCAATTTACTGTTTTACCCCTGTAGTTACATCTTTCTCCTTAAGTACCATTGATCCCTCTAATGAACAATACAACATAGTCCTACCATGTGTGAACACCTCTTGGGCCATGAGAAGGTGTGTGGCACCACATTGTTCAAGTCCCGAGATCAGTCCTTAAGGGAACAATCTATCTACTGCTTCGGGGAATGAGTGAATTTCATCTTGTGTAGATAAATTCCCAGCTCCTAAATCAGACGAATCCCCAAAGTGGTAGGTTTGAGTTGGTGACCTGGCCACTCGCACCCATGCAAATCAAATGATCGCACTTAATGGCAGGAGTTCCCAACTCACTCAGGATTAAGGTCATGTTACCTATGGTCATCCTAGTGAAGTGAAGTCTCTGTCATGAATGACATTATATAACGAGACATTAACACTTCGTGGTCAGTCCTTATACAAACTCTTTATATAGGACGCCCCCGCTCACATGTCTCTACAGGAATGATCAGGATCAGACCATCTGTGGCATGTCACAACACTTGTAACCATTCCACAAAGCAGGTCGCATCCATAGTGTTACAAGGATAATGTTTCTCTCCTATATCCATATACTACAGACCATTTTGGTTATCACTTAAGACATGATCCACTTGTATGTCACCACATGCATGCTTGAGTTACATAATGACAATCGGGGATTTTAGTTTATTGGTTTGTGATAAATCAAATAAAACATCCAATATGCAAAGTCAAGAAATGAAGTAAATATCATAATTATACATCACAAGTGTTCGTACAAAATGTGTTTACAAACTATAGAACACGAGACTTTAGGGCATCATCCCCAACACATATTTCAATAATGGATAGAGGGAGTACAAAAAACACAAGGTTGTTTCTATCTCTAGAAATATTTCTTGCTTTACTTAACAGATTCTGCTACCATTTCTCTCTCGAGCTATGTAACTTAGCTCTGTTTTCACAGGCAAATATAACTTTAAAATATATGTTAAGCAAACATGATAGAACCTTCAAACTTGATTTAAATCGTAAGAGTGCCTTTCCCCCTTGCCCTATGGGATTTAGTGATGCATGGGGAAGATAATGACACCTGAATAATTATGAGATGAGATAAAGATGAACATGATGATGATATTAAGTTAATAAAAGAGTTCGAATACAAGCTGCCTAATATCTTAGTCAAACAAGTACTACAACACGTTAAAAACAGAAGAATGAAATGGATTCGTGATTAGTATCAGTATCTCGTAATTGGTCTGCTAGCTTTGACGTAGTGGATGAAGCGGGTGAGACCCTCTTGGAATCTTTCTTCTTCGTTGATGGGATGGAAGTGATAGTGGAATCTTCTCTGCAACTCTCGGTTTGTTCAATTGATTCCTTCTCTTCTAGCACTGAGGCTCTATTTATAGAACCTTGCTTTGCTTTGCGTTGGGATTCTTGCTCTAATTGGTTGTTATCATTTGTCAAGGTCTGTGAGAACGTCAGCACTGCATCATGGTCAATAGTCAAGAAATTGTTAGAGTATCAGCTGATACAACTTCAAAAATCTCGAGGCATTCATCCTTTGCATACTTCTTAAAGGATCAGTGCATGCGATATTCTTGAGTTTTCCTGTAAAATTCAAGCTTTGGCATACTTTTCCGATTAAATGCGGTCAGTGGGTGCGTTTTAAGTATCTTCATGCAACTTTGAATTTTACATATAAATTCACTCATGAATGGTTCATTTTCTTCCTTCTCGTTATCGAATGTTCTAAGAAAGAGGCATAAATAACTTATATTTCTACACGTTATCACATCCCCAAATTTAGAATAATGCTTATCCTCAAGCATATCTTATATTAAGGAAATTCATAGTCAACTTAAATCATCGCATTACGCCAGCTAGCAGCTCAGAATGCTTCATTTTTATTACAAAAACTCTTTAAATCATTTGTTTCTTTTAACTCTCGGTTGCTTCTTCAAGGAAAATCTTTCGTAGCCTTAGATTCAACAAATTTCTGCTCAAAATTCTTTTTCTAGTTTTAAACATCATGTGTTTCTTGCAGGGAGGGGCACAATTTGCGTTGAAATTATTTATTCTGCACTCAAAACGCTGAGCTTGGTCACACTCTTTATTTTGGCTTGCCCCCATGGGTATCATGCGGACATCCAACTACGATTGTATTCTAAGCTCAACTCAACTCTTATCTTGGCTCAGTTTCTACTCCTGCCAGACAGTGAAGTTACCTTTATTTTATTAATTTTGCCTTGCGTTGATCCAAGTAACCTACTTTCGTTTTGGCTTACCTGCATGGGTGTCGTGCGAAGTATCCAACTATAGGAAAGTTCCTTTTACAACTTAACTCATTTCAGGTTAGGATTTTTCCTTTGTGCTGAAAATGGAGTTTATTATATATATATATATATATATATATATCTCATATTCTTTTTTTTTTAAGATGAAAGGTGAACGCATCTGTTCACACCTCTCCCACCCCCAAATTTTAGAGGTGCAAGGTCCTCATTGCATTTAAAAAAAAACACATTTGTTCAAAAATCTTGAAGAAGAGGTTTGAGCAGAGGCTTGTGCAAATACAAGGTAAGAGGGAATCATCAAAGAAGGTTCGAGGGTAAACAGAAACATGTGATTTACTGAGATGCGTTAATTACTTGCATACATAACATCATAGCTGCTTAAACAATGCAAAAAGATGAATGAAAAGAATTAGTCATACACAAGGTAAAGGCATACGAGAAAGGAAAAAAAACAACGCATATCAATTGAAATTTAAGAAGTAAAAAAAAAAAAAGATAGATCGTGAGATATATTTAAAACAAACACAAAAATAACAAGTAGAAGGAAAAAAATATTCAGAGAAGAACTTACAAAACACACCCCCAAATTTACATTGGTGGCGGAGGGTCATTGTTTTGGGGAGCTATCAGCGCATCATTGGGAGGAGCTTGCAAAGTAGGAGCTAACGACTTTTGGAAGAATAGGGGCTGGTGCAAATGAGGAGGAACCATGGGACCATGTAAATATGTTATCAAGAAATTAAAGTACTTGTGGTTGCGCTCAACCTGTTGTCGTTGATTTTGGCAGATGGTGAATATGTTGCATTGCACATTCACCAGAGCTTGGCGCAGCATGGCATTGTTAGGGTGCAAATCTATAAGCGATTGTCAAAAGAAGGAGAACTCACGGCTAATGAGTGCTCGAAACTCATCAAAGGCAGCAATCGTGGATGATGGAAGTGGAAGATGTCATGATGCCCCGGATGTCTTGCTAGTTGCAGTTTTGGGCTGATGAGAGGGACCAGTATCCAAGTCATGTGGGTTATCAATATGAGGCGAGCACAGAGGAGATGGATGGAGTTGCGGTGATTGGTGGGGTGAAGTTATTGGAGATAAATTATTCGAATCAGGTAAGAAAAGGAGGTTGGTGAAGGCTTCTGGAAAAGGAGATAAAGAAGCAAGAGGTTTTGGAGGGGTAGTTAATAAAAAGGAAGGGGAGTCAGTGCGCTCATCCATTGGGATGCGCTCGGGGCTTTCGAGAGCCATTTAACAAGAGCCAATTATAATAGTTACAACATAATTGAAAAGAAAAGAACTCCAAAACTCAAAGAAACCATATCAGTTCATTATTTTCATACAACTTATGAAACAACACCCACCAAGCCAAACTTACACTGAATTGAATGCTTAAATGATGCTCTGATACCAATTGTTAGATTGCGGAAACAGGCAGCGGAAGTAAAATAAGATCATTATGTTAGGGTTGATGCCCTAAACTCTCGTTGGGTCATGTAGTTTGTAAACACTGTATTGAACAAACGCTTGGGATGTAATAATATATGATATTTTTTTCACTATTGTCTATGAAACATTGGATGTTTTATTTGCTTCACCATAAACCAATAAACTAAGATCCTTGGTTGTCGTTGTAACTTAAGCATGTATGTGGAGACATACAGGTGGATCATACCTTAAGTGATATCCAAAATGGTCTATAGTATATGGATATAGGAGGGAAACCTTATCCTGGTAACGTTACAGATGCGGCTCGCTTTGTAGAATAGTTACAATTGTTGTGACTTGCTACAGATGGTCTAATCCTGATCATTCATGTAGAGATATGTGAGTGGGGGCGTCCTATACAAAGGAATTTATATAAGACCGGACTATGAAGTTTTATAGTTGTTGGGGTTGATGCCTTAAAGTCTCGTGTCCTGTAGTTTGTAAACAGTTTGTACGAACGCTTGTGATGTATAATATATGATATTTACTTCACTTCTTGATTTTGCTCATCTGGATGTTTTATTTGCTTTACCACAACCCAATAAACTAAAATCCCTAGTTGTATTTATGTAACTTAAGCATGTATATGGTGACATACAAGTGGATCATGTTTTAAGTGATAACAAAATGGTTTGTAGTATATGGATATAGGAGGGAAACCTTATCTTGGTAATGCTATGGATGCGACCCGCTTTGTGGAATGGTTAAAAGTGTTGTGACTTATCACAAATGGTCTGATCTTAATCATTCGTATAGGGGACATGCAAGCAAGGGCGTCCTATACAAAGAGTTTGTATAAGACCAGACCACGATTTTTTAACGTCTTGTTATATAACACCGTTCATGACAGAGACTTTATTTCACTTGGATGACCATAGGTAACATGACCTCAATCCTGAGTGAGTTGGGAACTCCTGCCATTAAGGGCGGTCATTTGATTTACATGGGTGCGAGTGGCCAGGATGCCGACTCAAACCTACCACTTTGGAGATTCATCTGATTTGGGAGCTGGGAACTCAACTATATAAAATGAAATTCACTCCTTCCCCGAAGTAGGGGCAAATAGATAGATAGCTCTCTTAAGAGCTGATTCCAGGGCTTGAACGATGTGGCGCCACACACCTTCCCATGGCCCGAGAGGTGTTCACACATAGTTGGACTATGTTTTATTGTTCATTAGAGGGATTAGTGGTACTTAAGGAGTGAGATGTAACTACAGGGGTAAAATGGTAAATTGGTCCAACTGTACTTACGAGTATCTATGAAGGGTTATCGTACTCATGATTAGTTATATTCGAAGGACATAGAAATATATCTGTGGTAAGAAGAGTTCAGCTGTCGATCTTTAGTGGAATGTCTGGCAGTTAACGAATGGTGGATCTCGTGGCTAAAGAGTTTAGTCAGCTGTTCACGTACCATTGGAGCTTTGAGCCATAGGTCCATAAGGTCCCCTTGGTAGCTTGGATAAAAGATGAGAACCAGTTTTTGAGTCAGTTTGAAATATTTAAATTGACAAGAGGGAGTTTGATTATATATGATATAATTGACTAAATGTATGAGATACATTATTTTGGAGGAAATTAGATATAAATATGATTTATATTAAGTAGAGGAAAAAACACTATAGTTGATATATGATATCAAACTATAGGTTATGAATATAATATGATTATATTTATTATTTTATTAATTGGACAGTTATGAGATAATTGGCCGACGTTTTCTCCGAATTAATGCATTAGTGGGAAGTTCAATTCAGTTTTAGTAACTAAAGAATAAAATGAAAATTGTTTTCATTTTGCAAGAGAGACGCATTGATGACATGCAGAAATGCACGTCATCTTAGGCTTTTTATTTAGAATTATGAGGGTTGTTAAGCATAATATGTGGAAATTATGTTAGGAATTCATGAGAAAATGACTTTTCATTGTTCAGCATCAAGAATCTAGGCTAACCCACTATTATGTGTTATTATGCATTCAATTATCTATCTTTGTAGCTAATGCAGGAATCGGACGCAGACGCGAAAGCCGGGTTATCACATAGACGATCGCATGCGGAGCGCTTCTCCATCGTAAATGCGAATGCATACGATCAACACATGGATGTTGCGGTAATCAACCGCATGCGTCCATCGCATAGGAGTTGCAATCGTCAAGTGATTGAGGTCATTGTGTAGAAGTTGCGGTAACCAAGCGATTGCGGTCATTTCAAGATTGCGACTACACGATGATAACCATAATAGCAAGATTACCGCAAGGTTTGTGGAATGGAAGCATCAATGCATATCTCGGAAAAATCAAAAGATGATGTTGACATTTCACCTACCATGCTGTTAGCATCCGAGATTCAGAAAAGGACCAACGCGCCGCTAATGTCAAAATCAGAGCAGGTCCATTAATGCTGTCGGCGATCAAGCTCTATAAATAAAAGCCACTGAGCAGAATTTCAAATCATTCAAGGTTTTCATCCAAGGTTTCCTACCTTCGGATGGATCCTTGTGATCCAGACGAACGCATTAGAAGAAAGCTTGAGAGTTCTTCATCTCCTTCATCCATTCCGATTGACGACCGGAGCCTTCGCCAGAGTTAGATCTCGAGAGAGTCAGCTCCACCGCCCTTCCGTGGCACTACCGGCAGCCTTGACACACATCCGCTGGAAGCAAGACATTGCTTCTAGCTGGTCCTTTCATTTTTTTTCTTTTCTTATATTGTATTGTATTACATTTTGGATTAAGAAATTAATACATTGTGTGTTCAATGCATTTCTATGTTTCCTTCGATTCCATCTCCATCTTCATTTACTTAGTATCCTTAACCTTCATTGCATCACTTAGTGAGACTGTTAGAGTATCGCATACTTAGTCATGTAGATTAGAGATATGAAGCATGTAGCAAATCACCGAAAGGTGTGCGTTGTGTGAGTGTGTGAGAAAATCTTATTTGCTTAGTGTGAAGCTGTAGCAACGCTTTTCTATAGGCGGACGCAATGCTTGTCTATGAGTAAAGTCAACAACAACCAACTGCCCAGGAGGGTAAGTGGTTAGTCGCATTAAGCAATGTAAGCCAGTGTTCACTAGAGATAGGAATAATCTTATGTCAGCTAAGTTTATGCAGTTACCTTGTCTTATGAGCGCATCATTCATCATTTAGGCATACTTGGAAGAGTAGTCTAAAATCCAAATCTAAGACTCGAGAAAGCAGATTGGGAAGCATAAGCAAGAATGAGGAACTTAGGAATAAGCTCCATTTTCTATTACACAGCGTATGCACCCTACGGAGAGGATATTGCATGCGTCCAAGAAGTAGGATATGGTGGTATGCGGTCATCCCGACATTTCGCATATACATCGCATGCATCCTAGAATTAGGCTTAAGTGTGTGTAGCATGATCGTATAGCTTGCATTGGCTAAGGTTGCCCTTGCGGTCAATCTTAAGGGTTGTGATGAAGACATCCTCATATTTTATCTATTTTCCATCCATTTACTTCACGTCAACAGTTGTTGTGTCTCTACCTCTCGTGCATACTTCTCATTGTGTTTTCTGTTAGTTAGGAGTAGGAGTAGTTTATAGCTTATACCCTCCATCATTCTTTTATTCAACCACCGCAAACACATTACCGCATAGCATTTAATTACAAGTCCCTAAGTTCGACCTCGGATCACACGAGAAACTTGCGTTTGCATTGTACTTTGCATGAGCGTAAGAAAACTTGTGACGGGAATGCATGGTCATCGCATTCATTCGTTAACACATAGTTTCATTCCAACGCATGACCACTGACGCATGAGAATCAATGCATAACCTAAGACATGCATCACACATTGTGTCCCACTAATTTTAGTCATCAAGTCTTTGACGGCTAATTTATGTCACCAAGTTTTTGGCACCATTGCTGGGTTCTTGGCAGCTAATTATTTGTTGAGTTTTATGTCTCTACAGGCAACCTTTTTATCTTGGGAGTATTGTAGCTTGTGCGACCAAGTTGCAAACAATATTGAAGTGTAGGCGATGCGCTGAAAGCCAATATTGACCCTAAGATAGAAGTTGAATCAGTCGCATGAGTTGAAGATAATTCTAAGCACATGGTGGCCAACATGCGCCCAACAATTGCCAGAAGTTCCAATGGTCAGGACGAGCTTCTTGACCCAAGCAGTTGAGAGCCATCTTCTGCATGGGAGACTCCTTACGGTGACAACACTCCAATTTCTCTAGGGACGTCTTCTACTCTATCTTTACCTTGCTTTCTTAGTTTAGTTTATTTTTATTTTTATTGTTATTTTGAATATGCGGCTGCTTCCTTGGTTGTGGTGCGTTTGCTCCTTGTAGGTGCGATAATAATTCTCCTCGTTGCGCAGTTACAACAGGAGAATTCTCTTCATCCTTCAACACATGGTTTCGATCGCGTGGATTCCAACACATGATCGCATGTGTTATTCCCCGAAGGTTCTTTCTTGTTATCCTTCATGCATTATCCTTTTGAAATTCTCCTTGTCTGATTGTGTTCCTTTGTAATGCATCTATGATGGTATGTATAATTCTTCGCATCTGATAACTAAGCATTGCAAGATACTCTTTACTTTTAATAGCTTCTTCAAATTTTGAAAGTCTCAAGTTTTATTATCTGCAAACTTTGGTTCAAACATTTGTTACCGCATTCCTGTTAATTTTGTTTTTAGCTTTGCAGCGAGAGCGCTGCCAACCTCTAAGTTTGAGGGTGGCAGCGATCTTGGAGAATTGCGTTCTTCTTCTAAAATAAAAAAAAAATTGTGAAAGGCACTTACCCGTAGTTGGATGTTCGCATGACACACGTGGGGGCAAACCAAAACAAAGGTAAGTCACCAAGATCAACGCATAATCCCTCACGGTGTGTAAGCCTTCTATGTTTAGTGTTTGAGAGCCTATACGATAGCGCCTGCTTACTCAACGATCGCACACCCGTGCTTTCCTAAACGATCGCCTATGATTTCCTAAACGATCGCTTACCTTTTCATAGACGATCGCTTAGCATTTGAGCTGAACTAAATGATCGTATAGACGATCGCTTAGCTTTTACTACATGATCGTGTACCCCGTACTAAATGATCAAGCACTCGACTATACGATAGTCTTCCCATTCTCCCACTTTCTTGATCGTAGTACATGATAGCATTTCCTCATCCCCTTTACCAATTCCATCAAAGCCCATCCTTTGGATTCTCACTCCGAGAATACTGAGGGCTCCGGGTAGTGGTGTCGTCCCTGCTGCCTATTATTCGTGCACTGCTGTTCGTGTAGACGACCATGGTGTTGTTCGGTGATTAATTACTGGACGAGAAAGAGCAAGAGAAGTTCGTTCATGGTGAGACCGAGTTTTGTGAAGAAAGTCTTCAACTGGTATGTTCTCTCGGTCTTTTTTTTTTATTCCTTTAAGCATGCCAATAATTTAGCGTTATCAATGTATATCTGTTTGTTTGAATGTATATGTAAAATTTTGTCACAATGAATTGGAAAGAATCGCTTCCGCTCATAGGTACTCTTGTATAAGAGTTCTTTCATTTGGTATTAGAGCCAGGTTTCTGATATTCCAATTTCATTAATGCAAAGAATTGCATATACATTCTCGGTGGGTGCAGCATGTCTACGCTCATTAAATGGAATGTTGATGTGTAGCTGCTTTAGGAGCTCAAGAAAACGCTTGAATTGATGTTCATCATTCTTCTTCATCAGACACCTAGAGAATAGTGCATTCAGCGGCACCTCAGGCTTTCCCGCGGTAGACGTACTGGTTTTTGAATGGCTTGTAGTCTCAGGCGTTCTTTCTTCCTGACCTATTGAACGTGTAATGCGTTCTTTCGAAGGACTACTGTTTCTTGGATTCATTCTTCTGTCTTCAAGAGCTCTTCCACTTCGCAACGTCACGGCATGACATTGCTCCTTCCCATTATTGTTCTTAGGTGTCTCGGTACTGCTAGATAGTACTCCAGGCTGCCCGTTTTTCAACTCGCTTGCTATCTGTCCTACCTAGATCTCCAAGTTTCTGATTGATGACGCCTAACTTTTCAGCAACGCGTCGTTCTGGGCTATGTACTCCTTCAATAGGTTCTCAAGCGGAGATCCTGAGCTCGACGTTTATCCTCTTCTATTGAAGTGCTGTTGATGTTGCTGGTGCGTTTGTTGAAATGCAGGCGGCGGTCCATTCCTTTGCTAATGGTTCACCCCTGGGTGGTGCTCCTGCTGATTTCCTCTTGTCCAAGGAAAATTCAGATGGTTTCTCCACCTAGGGTTATATGTATTAGAGAATGGGTTGTTTTTGATGAAGCATACTGACTGAGGGTTTTATGGACACTCAACATATGAGTGATGATCTCCGCACTCCACACAGCTTACCATGAGCTGCCCAAACGCCTCTACCTGATTCACCTTCTCTAGTTTGATGTGTTACCCAGCGTTATATTCTGCAGACCCTAGGCCAGTGCAATTAGCTGATCAGAGATGCCACGAGCTGATGAGTCGATAGCTAGCACAGACAGGAGATCGACATGCCGTAGTTGTGGCAAGAGGCATTTTAGGGCATGCTATAGTGGCAGAGGTGCATGTTTCTAATGCGGACAAACAGGGAATTTCAAGAGGGACTGTCCCCAGATGAACAGGGACATTCCAACAACATAACAGTCGACCTCCTAGAAAATTAGCCAACCAAAGAGTGCTGGAAATGGGGGCGAAGGGTCAAGTGGTGCCAACAGAAGAATGTCATAGGTCGACCCCAGCAACAGGGGCGAGTGAATGCCGTGACACACTAAGAGGCAGTGGAGTCTCCAGATGTTGTGACCGGTAATGTTATGTTATGTGGACAGTCTGCTTATGTTTTATTTGATCCTGGTGCCCCACATTCATTTATATCTAGCATGTATGCACCTAGTATAGATAGGTTGGTTGAACCTATGCCTAAAGAGTTATTTATCTATACCCCTTTGGGAGATGTGATAGTAGTAGATAGATGCTATAATCATTGTGAGGTACTGATCAATGGTTAGAACTTCTATGTTGATTTACTTCCTTTAGAATAGTTAGAGTTTGATGTTGTCCTGGGGATGGATTTTCTAAGTAAGTATCATGCTTCAGTAGACTGTTACAAGAAGAAGGTGGTGCTCAAAAAATCAAATAGCCAGGATGCAATGCTGTCAGGAAGCAAACGATTAGTTGCGGGGAATTTGATATCGTCAGTGAAAGCTCGGAAGCTATTGAGCAAGGGATGTAAAGCCTATCTGGCTCATGTGATGGTTGCTCAAGGGAAAGAGCTAAACCCAGAAGATGTCCCAGTGGTAAATGAATTTCGGGATGTATTTCCTGAAGAACCATCGGGATTACCACCTGACAGGGAGGTGGAGTTTACTATTGACTTAGTTCCAGGAACAACTCCTATATCGTAGGCATCGTATAGAATGGCGCCGATTGAGTTGAAAGAATTAAAGGTTCAGCTGCAAGAGTTAATTGACAAGGGATACATTTGACTAGTGTATCGCCTTGGGGAGTTCCGGTATTGTTTGTGAGGAAGAAAGACGGTACATTTAGATTGTGTATCGACTATAGGCAGCTGAATAAGGTAACGATTAAGAACAAATATCCGTTACCACACATTGATGATTTGTTTGATAAGCTAAGAGAAGCCACGGTGTTTTCAAAGATAGACCTGAGATCGGGTTATCATCAACTGAAAGTGAGAGAAGCCGATATTCCTAAAACCGCATTTATAACGAGATATGGACATTATAAATTCCTGGTAATGCCATTCGAATTGACAAATGCCCCTACGGTATTCATGGATCTCATGAACAGGATATTTCATCCCTACTTGGACTAGTTCATGATAGTATTCGTTGATGATACTGGTGTATTCTGGCAGTAGGGAGAATCATATTACCCACTTGAAGATAGTATTGCAGACGTTGCGAGATAGGCAGTTGTATGCTAAATTTAGTAAATGCGATTTTTGGTTAGATCGGGTAGTATTTCTTGGGCATGTTGTTTCAGCAGAGGGCATTAGTGTAGATACCCAAAAGACGGAAGCAATAGTTAATTGGGAACGACCCACGACTATTCCAGAAATACGCAGTTTCTTAGGTTTGGCAGGTTATTATCGGAGGTTTGTGGAGGGTTTCTCTAAGATAGCCCTTCCGTTGATGAACCTGACCAAGAAAGGTGTGAGGTTTGAATGGTCGTTGGAGTGTGAACATAGTTTCCAGGAGCTGAAACGGAGACTAGTATCAGCACCAATGCTTACCTTGCCTATTCCAGGTAAGGAATTTGAGATTTATTGTGACGCATCCCGACAAGGATTGGGATGTGTGTTGATGCAGGATGGGAAGGTGATTACATATGCCTTTTGTCAACTTAAGAAACACGAGGGCTTATCCCACGCATGATCTGGAGTTGGCAGTAGTTGTTTCTGCTCTGTAGTTGCGAAGACATTACTTATTTGGAGAGCACTGCAGGATATTTATAGATCACAAAAGCTTAAAATATATCTTTGATAAAAAAGAGTTGAATTTAAGACAACGAAGATGGATTGAATTGATTAAAGATTACGGTTGTTCCATTGAGTACCACCCTGGTAAGGCTAATGTTGTGGCAGATGCACTAAGTAGGAAATCCTCGGGACCGAAGGCCATTATTGGTTCAATAAGAGAAATGCTATTGTAGGAGTTCAGGAATTCCAGAACCACCTTATCAGTGGAACCGTCAGAAGGAATGATAATTATTTTTCAGATAAGGTCGACCTTAGTAGAAAACCTTAAGCGGGATCAGTTGGAAGATTGCTGATGATGTAAGTAAAGGCATCGGGGTTGACTTTCAACTGGGAACAGACAGTGTACTGGAAAAGGAGGGGAGAATGTGTGTGCCTAACAAGCTACAGCTTAAACAAGTCATTCTAGAGGAAGCACATAGTTCCGCTTATGCCATGCATCCAGGTAGCACCAATATGTATAAAACTTTGAAGAAATCTTATTAGTGGCCTGGGATGAAGAGAGACATAACAGAATATATGGACCGATGTATAGTCTGTCAACAAGTAAAACCTGAGAGACAAAGACCAGCAGGATTACTCAATCCACTTCCAGTGCCTGAGTGGAAGTGGGAACATGTGACAATGGACTTTCTATTTGGATTGCCTAAGACACCCTCAGGATTTTATGGCATTTGGGTAATAGTCGACTAACCAAGACAGCCAAGTTTATACCAGTAAAAGTTACTTTTACACTAGACTATCTAGCTAAGATTTATGTGGATAAGACAATCAGTCAATACGGAGCTCCAGTGTCTTTAGTGTCAGACCGGGACTCGAGATTTACTTCAAAATTTGGGCCTAGTTTACAAAAGGCTATGGGCACTAAATTGCATTTCAGTACGGCTTTTCATCCGCAAACAGATGGACAGTCGAAAAGAACTATACAGACACTGGAAGATATGTTAAAAGCTTTTGTATTACAATTCAAAGGAAGTCAGGATATGCACCTACCGTTGATTGAATTTTCCTACAACAATAGCTACCATTCTAGTATCGAAATGGCTCCCTATGAAGCATTGTACGGCCAACCTTGCAGGACCCCAGTATGCTGGAATGAAGTCAGAGAACGACAATTATTGGGTCCAAAATTAGTTCAACAAACAACAGAGAATGTGAAACTTATCAGGGATAATCTTAAGGCGGCTCGCGATAGACAGAAGAGCTACGCCGATAAGCGAAGAAGAGAACTAGAATTTGAAGTCAGAGAACAGGTATTTCTCCTGCTATCCCCATGGAAAGGAATTCTCCGGTTTGGGAGAAAAGGGAAGTTAAGTCCACGATACATTGGACCATATGAAATTGTGGAACGGGTTGGTCCAGCAGCTTATAGGCTGCAGTTGCCGATAGAGCTAGCTCATATTCACGACGTATTTCATGTGTCAATGCTAAGGAAATACATGCCTGATCCCATGCACATACTAGCAACACAACCAGTACAACTCAAAGAAGATTTATCTTACGAGAAGGAGGCCATTGAGATCTTGGACAAGAAAGACCAGATACTCAGAAATAAGATGATTCCTTTGGTGAAGGTGCTATGACGTAATCATGGAGTCGAGGAAGCTACCTAGGAACCTGAAGAGCAAATGAGGAAGAGATATCCTCAACTTTTCTAATGACATATCAGGTAAATTTCGAGGACGAAATTTCTTTTAAGGAGGGGATGATTGTAAACCCCAAACTCTAGGTTCCTAGATAAGCATGTTTAGCCAAAGGAATGTTATATTATATATTTTTTTTTCTTATTTTTATTAAAGTAGTAATTCATGGTTATTTATAAGAATTATGATGGAAGGGAAGGAAAAACATATTAGGTGAGGGTGACGTGGCAGTTAATCCTTGAACTTGGGAGGCGATGGGAGGTGTTTTTGGAAGAAGAACGTCAAAATCTTGGTTTTGGCAGTTGACATGAAAATTCTAATGAATTCGGTGCCATTTGAAAGTTGAGAGAATTTAAGTTGTGAAATTGGCTTGCTGAAGGAAGATTTCAGGAGGAGAAGAACAAGAAGTGAAGAAAACCAAGAGAAGGCAGAATCTCGGGTTTAAGTAGGGCCGAGGTGAAGTTTGGAAGTTCCAAGTCAAACTATAAGGAATTCTGGGTTGAAATTTTAAGGTGAGGAATGAACTCAAATCTAAACAAGTTTGTAGAAGGAAGTTCTTGAAAAGAGCTATGGATTTTGAGTTATGAATTTTTGAAGTTATAACAGGGAATTGGTGCATAAGCAGACAACTTCTTGTGAAGAACAAGCAAGCAGTTCATCGTGGAGAATTATAGTGAGATTTGGGCATGAGGATCTCGCTTATAAAGGAAATCTCACTGATTTTGTAAGAAGGATCTCGCTCTAGGGGGAAATCTCGCTAGGATTTGGGCTAAGTATTGCTGGTAAGGTGAGTATCGCTAAGATGAAATTTGACAGAAAAAGCTTGATCTCGCTAGCATCGCTCTAGAGGATCTCGCTTGCATCGCTCAGGGGGATCTCGTTGAACTCGCTCAGAGGGATCTCGCCAGTAAAGCTGTCTGTGTTGATGAAAGTTCTTTTAATAAATGAATTAATTGAGGTATTTTACTAAAAATTCTAAGTAGTTTAATCGGGAATTATATCTTTTCTGACCAAGAAGAGCTTAGGGAAGCGTACAAACCATTAAAAGCCTGACGAGCGGTAAGTGACTTAAGGTTTCCAATACTCATGCATATATGATCAAGTAAAGCACAATGACATTAATGATGAAATTATACTTCCTCAAGCAATAAATGGTGGGAGAATAACTTAATGCATGTTTCCGGCTTGTATGTATGTAACACAGGCCAAGGTATGTCGTGTAACCATTACAAAAGCTATGTTCTAAATTTGATATATGCTTCCTAGAAGAAGGCTATGGGAGAATGAGTTCTTGTGTAAATGAGTGGCAATGGAACAGTTCTTATGTAAATACTAGGCAATGGAACTTAATTTGATATTACAAAATACTCATTTGATACCGAAGGACATTTGAGAAGGTATCTAACCAATTTGGTACCGAAGGACATTTGAGAAGGTACCTGGCCAATTTAATACTGAAGGACATTTGAGAAGGTATCTAGCCAATTTGATACCGAAGGATGTTTGAGAAGGTATCTTAGTAGCTCGATACTGAAGGACAAATTTGAGAAGGTATCTGAGCAGAAGTACCTAAGATTTGATGGAACTTAGTATGGCCACGTGCACGTAGGCAGTTATGAATGAGAGACCGAAGTATGGGTCTCTTGGTCGATAATAAACGTTTGGGAGCTGGAGCGTTTAGGCTCATTATCAACTAGGGAATAATAATGTTTAATGATGTCCGAGAATGGCTTAAAGCTACATTTATAGAAAATTTCTTGAGTTTACTCGTTTGTATATTTACATGTTTATAGTATTGCTATGCTTATTGCTTTACGATTCTAAAGTCACTCACTGGGCTTTTAGCTCACCAAGTCTCTGTGTTTTCCTTTTCCAGGTAGTGGTCAGATTCCTCAGGGTTGATCCTGCTGCTGCTTGCCATCTAAAGACTCAGCTTAATAAGAGGACTTAGTTGATGAACTGTTTATGTACACATGTTTTGTGAGGGATTAGGGTTTTGTTAGAGATGTTTGGGCCATTCGTGAATGTTTCTCCCCTTAGATGTTATATCATAGTTGTACGCATGTGTTTATATTATATTTTGTTGTCCTTTTAAGGAGGCATACCATATTCACACATTATTAATATTTAGAAGGTTGACATTTAGATTAGAGAGCTTTGGTGGTGGGTGCTGGCAGTGGGGCTAGCAACTATCGTGGTCATATCCTCTTTTAGATCAAGGTGGAGAGTTTTTGGACTCGACATTCCAAGGCTATTTAATAGAATACAGAATCGTTTCCCAACTCTCAGCGCCGAGTACACCTCAGCAGAATGGTGTAGTAGAGAAGAGAAATAGGACCTTGTTAGACATGGTTCGCTCGATGACGAGTTACGCTTCCTTACCGAACTCGTTTTGGGGTTTCGTAGTGGAGAATGTGGTATACATACTCAACTGTGTTCCCTCCAGGAGTGTTGCAAAAACACCTCTGGAATTGTGGAATGTGCATAAAGCTAGTTTACGTCACTTCCTCATTTGAGGTTGCCCAGCACATATGCTTGAGGCTAATCCCAAGAAGTTGGAACCACGGTCGAGGTTATGCCTCTTTGTAGGCTACCTCAAAGGCACAAGAGAGGGTTGTTTTTATCTGACGAAAAATAGGTGTTTGTTTCAACAAACGCTACTTTTCTGGAGGAGGATCATATAAAGGAGCACAGTCCACGAAGCAAAGTCGTGTTGTGTGAGCTTTCTAATGAAACTACTGAAACTTCAACAAGAGTTATGAAGAGTTTGCTACATCAGCAAGGGTTGTTGATGGGAGTTTATCCAGTAGGTTGGTTCCACCTAAAGAGTTGAGTAAACCTCGATGTAATGGGAGCATTGCAAACCCACCCGTTCGCTATCTAGGTTTCACAGAAATCCTTGCTATGGTAGCAGATGGCGACGTTGAGGATCCGTTATCGTATAAGAAGGCAATGGAGGATGTTGACCAGGATGAATGGGTCAAGGCCATGGATCTCGAGATGGAGTCGATGTACTTCAACTCAGTATGGGATCTTGTAGATCAGCCTGATGAGGGTCGCCCTATCGGTTATAAATCGATCTACAAGTGCAAACGGGGTGTTGATGGGAAGGTACAGACCTTCAAGGCTCGACTTGTGGCAAAGGGTTACACCCAAGTAGAGGGAGTCGACTATGAGGAGACTTTCTCGCCTGTTGCCATGTTAAAGTCGATCCACATCCTCCTGTCCATTGCAGCTTATTATAACCATGAGATTTGGCAAATGGACGTCCAGACGGCCTTTCTGAATGGTAATCTTGAGAAGACCATTTATATGGTGCAATCCAAGGATTCATAGCCCAAGGTCAAGAGCAAAAGGTTTGTAAACTGAATCGGTCCATTTATAGACTTAAACAGGTGTCTCGATCTTGGAACATACAGTTTGATACTGTGATCAAGTCGTATGGCTTTGACCAAAACGTTGATGAACCTTGTGTCTACAAGAAGATCATCAACGCTTCAGTAGTCTTTTTAGTGTTGTATATAGATAATATCCTACTCATTGGGAATGATGTAGGTCTACTAACTGCAGTTAAAAACTGACTAGCGAACCAATTCCAAATGAAAGATTTGGGAGAGGCTCAGTTTGTTCTAGGTATACAAATCTTTTGGGATCGTAAGAACAAAGTGCTAGCATTGTCTCAGTCATCGTACATTGACAAAATGTTGCTCAAGTACTTGATGCAGGACTCTAAGAGGGGCCTACTGTCGTTCAGACATGGAGTCACTTTATCTAAGGACATGTGTCCTAAGACGCCTCAAGAAGTTGAGGAGATGAGACGGGTCCCATATGTGTCTTCCGTTGGTAGTTTGATGTATGCAATGCTCTGTACTCGTCCAGACATCTGCTATGATGTGGGCATAGTCAGTAGGTATCAATTTAATCCAAGCCAGGGTTACTGGATCGCAATGAAGAACATTCTCAAGTATCATCGGAGAACGAGGGACTACATGCTCGTGTATGGTTCTAGGGATTTGATTCTTACAAGATACAATGATTCTGACTTTAAGACTGATAAGGACTCTCGTAAGTCCACATCAGGGTCAGTCTTTACTCTTAACGGAGGAGCTGTAGTGTGGCGAAGCACCAAGCAGGAGTGCATCGCCGACTCCACTATGGAGGCGGAATACGTAGCGACTTGCGAAGCTGTTAAGAAGGCTGCCTGGCTCAGGAAGATCTTGACATAACTGAAATTTGTTCCAGATATGTCTAGGTTCACTACCCTCTATTATGATAATAGTGGGGGCAGTGGCAAACTCCAAGGAGCCGAGGAGTCACAGGCGCGACAAACACATAGAGTGGAAGTATCATTTGATCCGCGAGATAGTGCATCGAAGGGACGTGATCGTCATGAAGTTCGCTTCGAAGCACAATGTTGCTGACCCGTTTACGAAGGCTCTCACAGTTATAGTGTTTAAAGGTCACCAACGGAGCATGGGTCTACAGGATTGCCTACGGCTGGACTAGGGCAAGTGGGAGATTTTATTGTACTGGGTTTTTATGCCCTAATTTATTGTACACCCCACTTTGCTTTAGGATAAGTGGGGGATTGTTGGGGTTGATGCTCTAAAGTCTCGTGTCCTGTAGTTTGTAAACAGTTTGTACGAACGCTTGTGTTCTATAATATATGATATTTACTTCGCATCTTGTATTTTGCTCAGTTGCTTTTTTTATTTGCTTTACCACAAACTAATAAAGTCAAAATTCCTGGTTATCTGTATGTGACTCAAGCATGTATGTGGTGACATACAAGTGGATCATGTCTTGAGTGATAACAAAAATGGTTTGTAGTATATGGATATAGGAGGGAAACCTTATCCTAGTAACGCTACGGACGCGACCCGCTTTGTGGAATGGTCACAAGTGTTGTGACTTGTCATAGATGGTCTGATCCTGATCATTCGTGATGGGGACATGCGAGCCGTGGCGTCCTATACAAAGAGTTTGTATAAGACCTGACCACGAATTTTTAATGTCTCGTTATATAACACCGTTCATGACAGAGACTTCATTTCACTAGGATGACCATAGGTAACATGACCTCACAGAAAACTGGAGGAATTACAATCGGGTAAACGATTAAGCAAGTGGGAGATGGAATAACCTATCGTAAAGGTCGATGCCCAATCGTTTAGGAAAAGCTATGCAATCGTTTAGCAAAAGCTAAGCGATCATTTAGCTCATCGTTTAGCTGAGTGTCTATCCATAATCGTTTAGCTAACTCCAAGCTGTCGCTTAGTAAATCTAATTTACTTGACAATTTCTCTGTGAGTATTTTCGAGATTGGAAATCTAAAAAAAAAACCTTTTTTTTCTTTTTTTTCCTTCCTAAAATTAGGAAAATATTTTTCCTTTTATATCACGGTTACCATGAAACCACCAATAACCTCCCACTCAATTGGTTATTAGAGAAAAAGAGATAATTATCCAATAATTAATATTATTATAAATATAAATGATAACTAACTTATCATAATATATTTATAACCTATAGTTCTAATATTTCATTTCATGAAACATATAAACCATAGCTTTTTTCTTTTCCATGGTTCTTAATGTAAATCTCATTTACATTAATCCTCCACTTGATGTATCTCATACACCATATTGATCATATCGTATATAATCGAATTACCTCTTGTCAATTTGAACATTTCAAATTAACACCAAGAACTGATCCTCAGCTTGAATCCATTGAGTTACCAAGGGGACCTTATGGACCTATAGCTCGAAGCTCCAATGGTACGTGAATAACTGACTAAACTCTTTAGTCATGGAATCCACCATTCGTTAACTGCCAGGCACTCTACTAAAAACCGACAGCTGAACTCTCCTTACTACATATATATTATATGTTCATGTTAACCAATTAACAGTGCGACAACCCTTCACGGATCGCTCGTAAGTACAGCTCGGCCAATAACTGTTATGCCCCTGTATTTACACCTAACTCCTTAAATACCACTGAATTCCCTAATGAACATAAGTCATAGTCCTACTATGACTGAGTCCTCTCTTCCAAAGAGAAGCTGTGGCCACTATGTTCAAGCCTTGGAATCAACCCTTAAGAGAGAAATCTATCTACTTACCCCTACTTCGGGAAGGAGTGAATTCCATCTTGTGTAATTGAGTTCCAAGCTCCCAAATCAGACAAGTCTCCAAAAAGGTAGGCATGTTGAGTTGGCAATCTGGCCACTCTCACTGATACTAATCAAAGGACCGCCCTTAAAGGTAGGAGTTCCCAAAACACTTATGATTGAGGTCGTGTCACCTATGGTCGTTTAGGTGAGATGTAAGTCCCAGTATCAACGACGTTATATACAAAGTCTAGTCATCTCGTGGTCCGATCTTATACAAATTTTTTGTATAGGACACCCCTGCTCTCATGTCTCCACATGAATGGTCAGGATGTACCATCTATAGTAGTTTACAACACTTGCAAACTTCTACAAAGCGGGCCGTATCCGTAGTGTCACCAGGATCAGGTATCCCACCTTAATCCTTATACTACAGACCTATTTAGGTTATCACTTAAGGCATGATCCACTTGTATATCACATTTACATGCTTAAGTTTACATGAGATAACCATGGAGCTTTGTTTATTGGATATGAGTAAATGCCAAAATGAAATAACAGTTATTTTAGTCAGAAAACAATGTGTATAATTACAAACAATGAGACTTCGGGAGAATTAGGACACCAATCCCAACATACCATATGTGCAATTTTTCTTTGTTGGATTCAAGCAAGTTATATTAGTTGCTCCAATTTGAATTAATTCTTCATTTGAAGTCCAAGCAACAATTGCTTCTTGGATCAACCTACAAGTAAAGCTCAACCAAAAGATTTTGGTACCCATTTCTTGGGTTATGGGTCCTTCATTGTTAGTGAGCAAGGACTTTGGAACCCATTTCAAATTAGTTCCAAAATTACTAGCATTCATTTTTGGCAAATAATAAGTATGATATTTATGGCCAATTTTTCCATAAGAATAATATACAACATTAGGTAAAACTTTCTTTTTAACTAATTAATTTTTCACAATCTTTTTCTCAAAGAAAATTTTCCTTGGAGCATTTTTCAATTGAAAACAATTTGGTCTAATATGACCTTTAACTCCACAAAAATGATATGTAGGTACAAACTTTAATTTCACATGCATATCTCAACATTTCTATGATTAGGCACAAATTTAGCACTATTCTTGCAATTAGTTTTGGCACAAGAACGTTTAGGCATAAGGTTTGATTTTTCAAATTCATTTCTAGACTTTTCTTGCTCATTCACAAAATTCACATTATGAGCACATCTTGATCTAGCATGAGAATGTTTATGCACAGATTTTGAATTCCCATGATTATATTAAACTTTTTCATACTTTGGCATAAGTTTAGTTTCAACAACATTAGATACATTAGGTAAAGCATCTTGAGACATACAAGGTTTACCTATGTCAATAATCTTATCTAGTTTTTATGTACCAATAGTAAATTTCTTTATAGACTCTTTTGCAATTTCAAGTTCTTTATTAGTAAGCATTCTTTCTCTTTAAACATATGCAAAATATTATTTTTCTCATTAATATCAAATTTAAGAAATTTAATCTTATCAACAAAAGCAATTTTTCTCTTTTTCTAGTGCTATATTGCTAGATTCCAAATCAATCATTTTATTTTTCAAACTAGCAATTTCATCATTTAATTTCAAAGAAGAAGATCTAATTTTCTCATTTTTATTTTTAGAATCATTCAAATCAATTTTCATTTTACATGACAAAGATCTAAATTCTTCATTTTTAACTTCAAGAAATTTAATCTTATCTATCAAAGCACATTTCTCATTATCACAAAAATTATTATCATGCAAAATATCATAAGTAGCTCTATTTTTCAAACAATCATTTTCATCTATCAAAGATTTATTTTTACTAGATAATACCTTAAACTTATTTGATAATTTCAAATATTTAGAGCTAATTTTTTCTAAATCATGTTGCATGCTTTCAAATGCATCATATAACTCATCATTGGATATATAATTTACCTCATTTTTTTTACTTTCATCTCTGGAGTTGTTCTCCGAATGAGTCATTAAGCACAATGAGGATCTATCACATTTATCTTTCTCTATTCTATGGATTTTTTCTTGATTTTGAGAGTTATAATTGTTCTTCACATCAAATAAATCATTAGTATTATAAGGAGAATTTTCTACACAATACATATTATCAAAATATATCAAAAGAATTTTCTACACTGTACATATTATCAATAGAATTTTTCAAATATCAAATGCATAATCAAAATGTAAAATTTTGTCACATATTTGTCTATCTAATACTCAATATATGATATTTATGGCTTTAGCATTAAAAGTAAGCAACTCATTATTCAATTCCAATTTAGCCAAATCATTCTCATTCTCAAAAGCATACAAAATCTTGAAATCCTTAGCAAGCATAAATATTTTTATTCTATTTTTTCAAATATCATAATTTCTATTACCACCAAAGAATGGAGGTCTATCAATAGAATGATTTTCTAAAGTTGTTATAACTCTAGCAATTAAGCTTTTCAAATAATTTTTCAAAATATTAATAAGATACTTTAAATATCAAAATAATATTTTAAAAAATAATTCATGAAGAAGAGCTCCTAGCTCCAATACCAGTGGTAGGAGTGAGAAACTCAAACAATGGGTATCAAGGTAAAATGATTTATGAAAATTTTTATCACAAACAAGAGAACAACCGACCCTGATACCAATTGTAGAATCAGTATGGCAACCCTAGAGGAGGTGAAATAAGGTTTATTTAAACTAGTGAAAAACTTTTTACTAATGTGAGCCCAATTAAACAAATTAACAAACTTTTGTTAATTAGTAATTTAAACAAGAATTTTATGTAAATACATTCAATTAAAAAATATCAATAAATTGGTATAAAAAATTCAAAAAACAAACTACAATAATTAATTCTATGGAATGAAATATATTAATAAATTAATTACAGTATTAAATAGGAGATGATAAAGAAATTGACACTGAAAATTTTATAGTAATTCAGCACAACCGGCCTATGTCCACTTTCAGTGCTCCTCTTGGGTACTTCATTAAAAGTATTTCTTTTTCCATGTCTTAGAGTTGAACCACTACAACGTTCTTTTTCCTTGGCACAAGAATAAACCCGATATTTTTTACGGTTGAGGATTAAACTGTTACAATGACTCTTTTTTTTGAGATCAAGAGTAACCCTTACAATAGTTTGGAAAAATAAATAGCACACTTGACAAACTCTCTAAAAGAGTGGGTTTACAAATTTAGCACTCAAGATACCAATCCTCACAATATAAAATATCTTTTTAAGAAAGAAGATGAAAAGAAGAAAACTGAAGCTTGGAGAGAGAACAACAATAGTGACTTAATGAGTCATGGATGATTGAAAATAAGAAAAACTGTTGTTATAATTTTGGAGAAGATGGAGAGTTTAAATAGAGAGAAAAATTGTTGAAAACCACATTTAATTTAGACCATTGAATGATAGTAAAAGAAAATTGAAAGGTGAAAATTTAAACTTAACTAGTCATTAGACATAAACAAAAAATAATATAATAATATATATTTTTATAAATCATTTTTTTTTAAAATCCAATAAAAACAATTCCCACCATGTATCCAAAACTAGCCTTTAGACACAAACATAAAATAATATTAAACTCATTTTTTTAAAAAATCAATCAAAAAGTCAAAACCTCACAATGTATCACTTCCATTGGTCTAAGTAGCATATATCAATTGGTTCACTTTGATGAGAAAAACTCTACCACGTCATCAGCTCAAGATTTTTAGTTAAGCTTGTTTCGACCATATCTTCTTCGTTTGATGTCCGATTTAGGTGATTCAAATTGCGTTGGAATCGTTGTACGATGTGATCCTCGTTCATGTGGAGACATGTGAGTGGGGGTACCCTATACGAAAAGTTTGTATATCAGACTATGAATGATTAGTCTATCTTTATAACGTAGTTACTTGAAGAGGTTAACATTTCAATAAGATGGCCATAGGCGACTCGACCTTAATCCTTTGATCCTTTGATCCTTTCAATAAGATGCTCCCAGGCGCCTCGAGGCCAAGCATGAGTCTCATAGTGTGAACATTAAGGAAGAAGCGTGAGTGAAAAATCGACGTATCGTATACATCTTTTTCCTCCCACCGGCTAATTATTTTTACTAAGTGATTGTTTAAGCTTGCCCAACAGTAACACGTACTTTGGATAGTTAAACAATTTGGATTAATGTTTGTTAAACACTTTAACAATCTTTAATCAACAATTGCATGCTTGTAGTAAATATATCTAATTCACCTTTCCAAGCCAGTTCCCAGATTGGGGTGTTTTTTTTCATCAACTTAAATACCCCAACTTAGACAGAACTAGCCTTAGACAAAAGATCCCTTATAGATATATTTGCTACAATTTTAATCTTTTATGAAAATCAATTTAATTCTATTAAACTGATTAAAAATATTAAACTTAATTTCTAATCTTATTAGAAATGTGATCTTAGGTCTATGTGAATCATATTTTAAAACTATTTTTAAAAAATGATTTTAATCTAAGGTTTGCTTGCAATTCTGAATTATTGATTTTAATTTATAATTTCATTTAATTATAAAAATTATAAATAAATGAAATAAATTAAAATCGTTCATTACATCGAATGACATACTTAATAAAATTACAACAATTATAAGATTATCTAAAGTGATGTCATGCATCATGCAATTCCCATTCCATTACTAAACATATATAACACTTATATAATAAGGTAATGAAATAATTAATAACATCCATCCATAAATACATATAACTATATATCATAACACTTATAATATAATTGATGCATGACTATATTATTAATGCATGCAAACATATACTATAACACTTATATTATATGATGCATGAGCATGCTATAAAAATTAAATCATGCAACTATATATTATAACATTTGTAATATAAATGATACATGAATAAAGTATAACCTATGGTGGGATTTTCACTATATGACATACATTATGACATATATAAATTTAAAATTAAATCATACATCAAATGCATAATTTAAAATAATTAATAGACCAGGATTGGACACCTAAACAATTAATTAAATTAATATAATATTTATATTAATTTAATTAATTTAAAAATATCTAACTATTACATAAGAATAGTCAATCAGTTCTAGACAGGCGAACCGAGTCTTGAACCTCTCGAACCGAGCCGTCTAACCCTCGAATCAGACCCGAACCGCTCGAACTGATCGAACCCCAAGCGAACCAATCAGATCAGGAACTGAATCAGACGAGAATTGGTTTGTTCTTTCCGTCTCAGAGCGGTGCAACGCTGGGCTACAAAAAGAACAAAATGTTCTTCCTTATTAAAGCGTTGCAACGCTAGGGCACAACATTGCAACACTACGATACAGACAACACTGTACAACTACGATATTCTTCGAAATTCCTCCATTTTTGGCCTCGTTTTCTCCAAAAACACACCGAAACAACCACGAACGACCCCAAAAAACAACAAATTACATACTCGATTGCAAAGAATTATGCCCAAAACAGGGACACTTACAAACCAATTTGTAAACAAAAGCAGTAAATTCTAAATGGCCAATCCTGAAAAAATCTATAATTGTAAACCATTCATCACAATATTCATCACATGAATACAAAATGCATAAACCCACCAATACTGTAAATTAATTCTGAAAAAAATAGAAAAAAAATTGGGCAAAAAACTATTGGGTTTTATGTCCTAAAACTCGTGGTTTTGTAAAACAATAAACTTATTATGTAAATCAATAAAGTTGTTATTAATGTGTGGATTCAATAAAATTGTTATTGAATATATGAATTACTTATTTTGTTTCAGAAATAAATCCAATAAACTAAAAGATCCATGACTATTGCATTAAACTTTATGTGGAGACATAAGAATGGATCATGTTCGAGTAAAAAGTCAAAACGATCTATAGTATACGAATAAGGTTAGGTGCCTTATTCTGGTAACACTATCGGATGCGACCCACTCTGTAGTTGTTACAAAGAGTTGTAAAGTGCTACAAACGAAGTGATCCTGATTTGTTTATGTGATGACATGAGGAGTGGGGGCTTTCTGGGTAATGCGTTTACATAAGATTGGACCAAGAAATAAGTCACTCTTACTTTATTACATTGTTTACTATTTAAGACTGTCTATTTTAAAGCGACGACCTAGGTAAATTAACCTTAATCCTGAGCTAACTATAAACTCCTGTTTATTAGGAGTTATCCTTAGATTTGCATAGGTGAATGTTGGCTCAATAGTGCCAGCTCAATAAACCTCCTATTTCAGAGGAAAGACCGGGTAGATAGCTGGGGACATAGGGTGCAAGATGGGATTTACTCCTACCCGTTTAGAGGGATAGTAGAGAGGTTGTTCCCTTAACTGCTGATTTCGGGTCTTGAACAAGGGGCCCCACCCTCTTATTGCCCCGAGAGGGATTCTATTTGTTGATTGGGTCACAAAAAAATTGTTCATTAGAGGATCAGTGGAACTTAAGAAACAAAAGGTGATCTCGGGGATAAAATGGTCATTTGACCCAGTCGTTATTACGAACAACCTGTGAAGGGTTAACTTTCTAATCATGGTTATATCGAGTGAATACAATATATCTACAGTGAGGGGAATGCAACTACTGGGTTTAGTGGAGTGACCCGGTATTTAACGAATGAGTGTTAATTCGATGTAAAGATTTAGCTTATCTCAGACCATTGGAGTCCATGATATGTAGGTCCATTAGGTCCCTTTACTAGCTCACAAATGGAATAAGCCTTAGAATAGCGTGATGTGTTAATTTAAAACATTCAAATTCGAATTAAGGAAATTAATAATTATGTGTAATATAATTACACGTTTAATTTTGAAATTAAAAAAATTGGAGAATTAATTAATATTTAAATATTATTTAAATATTAATTTCATGAATAAGGATTCATGGAGGTGGAACTGATGTTAAATTAATTTAATATTTGATATTAAATTAATATAATTAATTATTAATTATTAATTTTATTAGAAAAATTAATTATTGAATTAATTTTTGTAAAATTAATAAAATTTCATTTTTAATTAAAAATTAAAATTGAAAATCAGTTTTATTTATGAAAATTAGTTTTAAAATTAAAAAAAAAAATTGAAAAATGGAAAAAATCCCAAATGTGGGATTTCCCATTTTGATATTCAAGCACCTTAGTCACACCTCACATTTCCACCTAAAAATCTCAAGGTGGAGTTGGCCATTTTTTATGCAAGAAGATTACATTCGTGGCTGGATAAAAACACTCATAATTGGAGTGGGAAAATCATACAAACACTTTGATTTTTGCTTAGAAGTCTAGAGGTTGAAGAAGAGTCTTCAAAAATGAGAACTAGTGATCTTTCTCCTTAATTCCCCAAATTCCAGCTTATTTTGAGTCTCACAACTCAATCTAAGGATCCTAGTGGTTAGTAAGGAAGCTCTAGTGGTGGTTCACGACCGAAGAAGGGAGAATTGCAGCTGACTTTTGAGTTTGAAGTAGATATTCAAATGTATGTTTGAAACCCTATTGTTATTTAATGAGCATGCTTAATTTTGGGCCAAAATTGATGAATTAGAATGCTTTATGATCCTGTTTTCTTCTGCTGTGTGTTTTCTTAAACTAACAAAAACCTGGCTCTGATACTAATTGAAGAAACCTGTGAAGGCTCTGTAGTAGAAGGGGATCAATCCCAATTTTAAATTTTCACAGAATCTCAATTTACATAACAGAAAATTATGCATAGATAATAAATTTACAACATGCTTTGAGAAATAAGAAGGAATTAGGGAAAAAGAATGCTTGCCCTTGAAACCCAATAATTCTTCACGTATTCCCACGATCCAGATCACGAACCCTTCGTTCTGGATCTCGATCTCCAAAAATACAACAATTCAAATCAGGTCACCACCACTTGAAAACCTTTTGCTCTTGGGATTGAGAATTAGCAGGCGTGGTGGGCTCTACTAGGTTATATGGGAAGGGGGAGGAAAGGATCTAAGAGAGGTAGAAGATCATTTTATTCTCTGTCTTTTTGTGAATCCCAGAGCAAATCACTCCGACCATCAGAGAATTGAGGAAGAAGTTGACAAAACCAACACACATCCTCACGTTCTAGTTGAGAGAATTAAATAGAGAGAGAGTTGTAACTCTCTCCATTTAATTAAACTAAAATTAATTTAATTATTATAGTTTTAACCCTTTAATCAAATACAATATAATCTATAGTTTTATTTCTCTCAATTAAATTATAATTTTTTTAAAATATAAATCATATTTACACTAAATTCAATTATATGAAGCTCATCCATATAATTAATATTTGAATCATATTCAAATATTTAATTCCTCTCAAAGTAAACTTTATAATGTATCAAAATAAACTTTATATGTACATATAATTAATTTAATTAATTATATCATGTATAATTAATTCCCTTAATTAATTTGAACAATTCAAATTAATCCTAAAATAATACTCAATAAATCCCTGTTGAGCTGTAGAGGAGTCCTTATGGACCTGTAAATTGAAGCTCCAATGGTACTTGGATAATTAATTAAACTCTTTAATTAAATTTACCCAGCATCCATTAATTGTCGATCACTTCACTAAAAACTGACAATTGTACTCTTCACACTACAGATATATTTTTGTATCCATTGAATATAACTAGGTCACAAATTGCTCATAAGTATAGTTGAACAAAAATTACCGTTTTCCCCATATAGTTACATCTAACTTCTTAAGTACCACTAATCCCTCTAACGAACAATAAGTCATAGTGCAACTAGATCAAGTCCTTCTCGGGCCAAGAAAGGGTGTGGCCACATTGTTCAAGCTCCAGAATCGCCATTAAGGGAGCAATTTATCTACTTACCCCAACATTAGGGAATGAGTGAATTCTATCTTGTGTAGCTGTGTTCCTAGCTCCCTAATCAGACGAATCCCTAAAATGGTAGGATATTGAGTTGGCAATCTGGCCACTCTCACTCATACAAATCAAAGGACTGCCTTCATAGGCAGGAGTTCACAATCCACTCAAGATTCAGGTCATGTCACCTATGGTCATCTTGGTGAATGTAAGTTTCTATTATTAACGGTGTTATATAATAAGACTAGTCATTTCGTGGTTCGGTCTTATACAAACTCTTTGTATAGGATACTCCCGCTCACATGTCTCCACATAAATGATTAGGATCAGATCATTTGTAGTACTTACAATACTTGTAACATCTACAAAGCGGGTCGTATTCGTAGTGTCACCAGGATAAGGTACCTAACCTTATCCATCTACTACAGACCATTTAGGTTATCATTTAAACACGGTCCACCTGTATGTCTCTACATACATGTTTAAATTACATAAAATAACCTAGGATCTTAGTTTATTTGATTGAGTGTATACTTATAAAATAACAATTATTTCATTTATAACAATTGTTTATACAATGTTTACAAACTACGAGAATACAAGAGAGATTTAGGATACTGATCCTAACAACAATTTCATTCCTAGTCTGAGAATAGCGAGAAATCCAAGTGATCGTGTCTGCAAGTGAAACCATCACCGAAGGAACAAAGTTGACGTTGGCCTCTATGTATTTGTTTGATGATGCAAAGTTGTGGCGGAGGTAAAAAATGAATGATATTTAAAATGGTCTGTGCATCATTGATAAATGGGAAGATCTCAAGAAAAAACTAAGGACTCAATTCTTCCCCGCGAATGTTGAGTTTATTGCAAAAAGGAAACTACAAGAACTTAAACACACGAGGACCATCAATGACTACGTGAAACAATTCTCGGCTACCATGTTAGACATTAGGGACATGCTCGAGAAGGATAAAGTGTTTTGCTTTGTTGAAGAACTAAAGCCATGGGCGATAACTAAATTATACGAGTAGAAAGTTTAGGATCTTGCTTCTGCCCTGGCCACAACGGAGAGATTACTTAACTACAGCGATGAACAAACTCCCGAAAAGAAAAATGTACAATCACTAAATCAAGGGAACAAGGCTCCCAAGCCGAATTCCCTAAAGAACTTTATGAATGACAAGAAACCACAAACCACGGGTGCAAGCCACTCCTGAGAGTCCTATCAAGCAAACCCAAACCAACAAAGGCCCATCTTTTGCTTTCTGTGCAAAGACCCTCATCGAGTAGCCGAGTGCCCATAGCGAGTTGCCTTGACAGCCTCAGAACAATATAGTAATGAAATAGAGGCAAAAACTAAAGCTGAAAAAGAAGAAGAAGGGGAAACTCCTCGAGTGTGATCGTTAAAATTCTTGTCAACATTCCAAAAGAAAGCTTCTTGTCATAAGGATGCTCCATAAAGGGGACTTATGTTCATTGACACAGTCATCAACTCTAAACCTGCAAAAGGCACCATGGTAGACTCAGATGCAACTCATAACTTCATTTCAGAGAAGGAGGCTCGATGTCTGGGATTGAAGATCGAAAAAAACACGGACAAGATGAAGTTGTTAACTCTGAAGCCCTACCAGTTGTAGGGATATCAAAAAGGGTATCTCTAAACATGGGCGAATAGTCTGGAAACATTGATTTAGTTGTGGTGCGTATGGATGTATTTAACATTGTGCTTGGAATGGAGTTCCTCTTGAAGATAAATTCATCCTCATGCCCTTGGCCAAGTGTCTAATCATTACAAGCAACAACCTTATAGTAGTCCCAGCTAACATCAAGCATCCTAGTAGGGTGAGGATGATCTCCGCCCTACAGCTGAAGAAAGGGCTTAGTAGAGAAGAGGCCACCTTTATGGCTATCCCGACCGTTGATGAACCTACTAAGACAAAGCCTATTCCCAGGAAATCTTGAATGAATATCCCAATGTTATGATGCAAATCTTGCAAAAGACTTCACCACCCCGACGGGGTATCGGGAGCCAAACCGTCAGTAAAAAAATGCTTACCGAATGGCTCCTTCGGAACTCGATGAACTCAGAAAATAACTAGACGAGTTATTGAACGTTGGCTTCATCTACCCAGCAAAAGCACCCTATGGGGCCCATGTCCTTTTTTCGAAGAAGAAAGATGAGACTTACGGTTGTGTATCAATTATAGAGATTTGAATAAAGTCACGATTTGCAACAAGTATCCCTTACCGACCATATTTGATTTGTTTGATCGATTAAATGGAGCTCGATACTTTACGAAGCTCAACCTCCAATCTGGCTATTGTCAAGTTCGCATAGCACAAGGTGATAAATTGAAGACCACTTGCGTGATTAGATACAGGAGCCTTTGAATTTTTTGTGATGCCCTTCAATCTGACGAATGCCCCTGAGACATTCTGTACCTGGCTATTGTCAAGTTCGCATAGCACAAGGTGATAAATTGAAGACCACTTGCGTGATTAGATACGGGGGCCTTTGAATTTTTTGTGATGCCCTTCAATCTGACGAATGCCCCTGAGACATTCTGTACCATGATGAACCAAGTTTTTCACGAGTACCTCAACCAGTTTGTGGTGGTTTATCTTGATGACATAGTTGTCTGTAGTCTTACCCTAGAAGAACAATAAGTTCATCTCTTATTAGTCTTTATAAGTTGCGGTAGAATCAATTGTGTATCAAGAAATAGAAATGTGCTTTTGCGAAAAGGTGAATAAACTTCCTGGGACACATAATTGAATATGGAAGGATTGGAATGGATGACGAGAAGTTATAAGCTATACAGAAGTCTTGAGCTCTCACCTCTGTGACCGAGTTGTGTTCCTTCTTAGGATTAGCTAACTATTATTGTCGATTCATCGAAGGATTTTCAAGAAGAGTCGCTTTACTGACCGAGTTATTGAAGAAGGGCACAGTTTGGCAGTGGTCGGTAGAATGCCATAACGCCTTTGAAGAGTTAAAAGCAACTGTGACAAAGGGTCCTGTCCTTGGTCTAGTTGACTTATCAAAGTCGTTTAAGGTAGAGATGGATGCGTCAGAGTATGCCTTCAAGGGTGTCCTCATGTAGGAAGGCCATCCTGTGGCCTATGAAAACTGGAAACTCAATAGCACAAAGAGAAGATATACAATCTTTGAGAAGGAAATTCTGGTTGTGGTCCATTGTTTGAGGGCCTAGAAGCAGTATCTATCGAGGTCTTCTTTTGTAGTGAAGACCAATAACAATGCTATCTATCAAATCTTCGACCAGCCCAGGTTGACTTCTAAGCAGACGCGATGGCAAAAATTCCTGGATGAATTCGATTTTAAGTTTGAACACAAGAAAAGGACAAATAATTAAGCAATCGATGCTCTGAGTTGGAAGGGTGAGCATGTAGGCCTGTGTATGTTAGCCCACATTCATGCAAGCAAGATCGATAGATCAATGCGCGACATCATCAAAGAGTTCTTACGGGAAGACTCTTCTACCCAAGCTGTCACTATTCTAGCTAAAGTTAGTAAGACAAGGCAATTTTAGGTGGAAAGAGATTTGTTGTTGACAAAAGAGAATCGATTGTATGTTCCCAGAGTAGGAGAATTAAGAAAGAAATTGTCACGTGAGTGCCATGATACCCAGTGGGTTGGTCACCTGGGTTGGCAGAGAACTTATGCATTATTGAAGAAGGGCTATTTTTGGCCCAATATGAAAGATGACATCATGCACTATACCAAGACTTTTCTTATCTGTCAGTAAGACAAGGTGGAGAAAGGAAAGATTTCTAGGCTCCTCGAGCCTCTGCCTATACCAACCAGACCATGGGAAAGTGTATTTATGGATTTTATTAGCCATCTCCCGAAGGTGAGTGATCATAAGGTGATCTTAATTATCATTGACTGGTTATCGAAATATGCCATCTTCATACCCATTTCAAAGCAATGTTCCACTGAGTTGACAACTCAACTGTTCTACAGGCATATAGTGAAGTTGTGGAGAGTTCCAATGAGTATTGTTAGTGACAGAGATGGCTGATTCATTGGCATATTTTGAATCAAATTGTTTGCTTTCATGGGGACGAGCCTGAACATCTTCTGAAGTTACCATCTACAAACTGATGGCCAAACAGAGAGATTCAATTGTTTGCTGGAGGAATATTAACGCCACTTTGTCGTTGCCCCCAGAAAAATTGGGTCCAATTACTTGACGTAGCCCAGTTTGGTTTCAATTGTCAAACAAGCTCGTCGACAGGAAAAAGCCTCTTTTAAATTGTAAGTGGCAGGCAACCTTTGTTGCCTCATATTGTTGATCATCCTTATGTAGGGAAAAGTCCTCAAGCCCACAACTTTACCAAATAGTGGAAGTAGAGTATCGACATCGCTCGAGCATACTTGGAGAAAGCCTCCAAACTTATGAAGAAGTGGGCAAATAAGAAGCATTGCCTTCTCGAATTTCAAGCAGAAGACCGGGTCCTCATAAAAATGAGGCCAGAGCAGATCCATTTTCGAAGTTGCAAGGACCAACGTCTCGTCAGAAAGTATGAGTGACTAGTAGAAGTTCTGAAAAAGATTGAGAATAATTCATTTATGATGGTGCTGCTTGCATGGATGAAAATTCACCCAGTAATTCATGTAAGAAACTTTAAACCCTATCATCCTGATCCTGACGATGATTTTCGCAATGTGACCATTCGACCGAGAATTGACCTGAAGCAGAAAAAAGACAAGGAAGTAGAAAAGGTCCTTGCCGACAGTCAGAAAGGCCAGAAGATCCACTCGGAGAGTCCACGAATAACTGATTGAGTGGAAATATCTCCCTGTGAAAGAAACAAGTTGGGAACGTGTCGAAGATTTGGAAGCTTGGAAGCAAAAGATCGTCGAGTTTAAGCTACATCAGTCGATAGGGATGTCAATTGGTTAAGTGTGAGAGAATGTCTTGGGCATGCTCGTTCGGGGTAATGTTCGCCCATGGTCACATATCCAAACCATCCTCAACCATTTAATATTTAAGTCTTGTAATTAGCTTAGCAAGTTTTTTTTTATTTCATGTTGTTTTGTATGGGAGTGACCACTCGCCACTTTTGACATGAAAGCTAGGAATATTAGAATTCGCTTAGAATGTACTATAAGGGAATCCACTAGTCAACTCCCCGAAAAATGTATTTATGTACTCTTTGCAGCCAAAGCTTTCTTGCAACTGCAAGTCTTCAATGCATTCTTTAACAATGTTTTTATTCTCTTACGTTTTATAAAACCATTTTCTCTTAAAACGTGAAGGGAGGCTACATCATATATTGACGTTGTCTGCAACTTTCGATTTTTACACAACTGACTTACTCGTTGGATTAGAGCAAATGCAATTGCTCGTCTCGTATTTGACAGTTTGCGATCATGACACTGAGTGCTACAACACTAGGTGTTCGCAATAGGCATGATCGTTGGGGCATGCACGCGAAGCTGCTTGGTGCGTAGCAGTCCTCGCACAACATAGGTGCTGAGCGCTGAGGCTAGACTTCCTGTGTGCTTCATGAAGGAACTCATTTACAAGGAGATCTATGAGTGGAAACAGATCGTCCAAATTCCATTTAGATTGAAAACAAATATTTACAGTAAACATACAAATTATGCATCTTAATAAAATTACAACATGCTTTTAAACTAGAAAAAGAGTTCAAGTGATTATACCTTTGAAGAACACTTATTTTCGTAAATCCCTCAAACTATCACGAACTCTTCGAACAATCACGAACTCCTCAAACAGCAACAGAACTCAAACTAAAGGGGAAGACAATACTACTTAGTATCCTCGGTATTCTCAGGGTGAGAACCCAGGAGTGGTAGGCTCTGACTATTTTGGTTAGGAGGGAGTTTGAGTGTTTGGAGGAGGAAGATGATTGAAGAAGAAGACTATCGTATACAAAGATCTTCAATCGTGTAGATCTCAAAGTCTATCGTATAGGCTCTGTTGAAATCGTGTAGCTTCTTTTTGGAAAAATAAAATCATATTTTATTTATTCCATTTTGCAATAAAAACCAACTAACCTCCTACTAAGGTGGTTAGAGAGAAAATGGGATTAATTATCCAAATAATTAATAATATAAATAAATATGATAACCAACTTATCATATTATATTTATAACCTATAGTTTTAGTATTGCATCATATTCAATATAAACTATAGTTCTTTTTCTCTATTTTATGACATTTAATATAAATCATATTTATATTAAATTTAACAACTATGAATCTCATTCATAGAAAATATATTTGAATCACATTCAAATATTTGTTCCTCCAATTAAACTATAATGTATTAAATACATTATGTCAATTATATCATATATAATTAAATTCCCTCTTATTAATTTAAACATTTCAAATTAACCCAAAAACTGACTCTCAACTAAATCTTTTTGAACTACCAAGGGGACCTTATGGACCTGTAGCTTGAAGCTCCAACGGTACGTGAATAATTAATTAAACTCTTTAATTACATTATCCACCATCCGTTAACTGTCGGGCACTCCACTAAAGACCATCAATTGCACTCTTCGCACTACAGATATATTTCTATGTCCATTGGAGATAACCAATCAATAGTACGATGACCTTTTACAAATTGCTCGTAAATACAGTTGGGCCAATTTACCATTTTGCCCATGTATTTACATCTAATTCCTTAAATACCACTAATTTCTCTAATGAACAATAGATCATAGTCACACTATGACTAAACCCCTTTCGAGCCAAGAGAGGGTGTTACGCCACATTGTTCAAGACTCGGAAAGGAGCAATTTATCTACTTACCCCTGGTTCGGGGAAGGAGTGAATTTCATCTTGTGTAGCTGAGTTCCCAGTTTCCCAATCAGACGAATCCCCAAAATGGTAGGCTTGTTGAGTCGGCGATCTGGCCACTCTCACCCATACAAATTAAAGGACCGCCTTTATAGGTAGGAGTTCACAACTCACTCAAGATTAAGGTCATGTTACCTATGGTCGTCCTAGTGAAATGAAAGTCTCTATTATGAACGATGTTATATAATGAGACTAAGCATTTCGTGGTCCGATCTTATATAAACTCCTTTGTATAGAATATCCCTGCTCGCATGTCTAATACATGAATGATCAGGATCAGATCATTTGTACCACTTTACAACATTTGTAACATCTACAAAGCAGACCATACTCGTAGTGTTACCAGGATAAGGTACCCAGCCGTATCCATATACTACAGACCATTTAGGTTATCACTTTAACATGATCCACTTGTATGTCTCCACATACATGTTTAAGTTATAACGAAAACCTTGGATGTTAGTTTATTGGTTTGTGGTTAATGCAACTAAAATATCATATATTTCATAGAAAAAGTGAATAAAATATCAAATATTATTAATCACATACAAGTTTATTCATACAAGGTTTACAAACTATAAGACCCTACGAGATTTAGGACATCAACCCCAACACTTCACTCCCCTCGTGGCAACTTGCTCCTTGGGCTCTCAACACGCTCGGCCACCACAAGGTTGGCGTGCATTCCACACCTAAGATGTGCAGCCTTGGACGCCCACCAACAGGCCACCGTTCTTTTCCTGTTGTCTTCAACCTCCATTTGATAACCCCTCTTCCAATTCTTCCTAATTTTTCTCATATTCCAGCACTTAAAACATTATTTCCAACCTAATTAAACTAAATTTCCTTCATAAAACTTGTTAAACAATGTCTTAGGAAGCTTACATCAAAATTGGGCCTCTAATTCTTCCCCAAGAACTCAAAATCTTTCAAACTCTTCAACTTGCTCCGATTGTTCCAAAACTTAGACTTTCTATGAGTTTTCTTCAACTTTCGGCATCTTTTCGACCAAATCCTTCCATGGCAGCCTTGGGTGATCTTCTATACTCAAAGAGCTTCAATCTGGCTGAAGAATTTCCTCCTTTGCACGAGCTAAATGGGCAAAACAAATCCATCTTTCCAACCCCTATTTATAGACCCACTTGCATGATTCTTTTGCCTACAAGCTTGACATCTACCCTTACTTGTCACTTCATTTACACCTAGCTAATCTCACATCTTCCTACCCCATTCTTCATGCAAAACCCTTAAATTGACCTCCCACATCTAGCAACCAACCAAACTAACACATGGCAAGGTCAAGTCTCCCATGCATGGACATCTTAAACCTTCCAACGCATGTCTCAAGCATCCCACAACCATGAGCTCATCTCATCGCCCAATGTTTCCCTTCTCATTGTCTCAAGCTTTACTTCTACATCGCCCTTCTTCTCTTCATCGCCTAGGCCCTCCTGGCAAGCCTTTTCACCTCATGCCAAGCCTCACATGACTTGTCCGCCAAGGCCTCCTAGGCACCTCCTTCTAGCCATAAGCCTCCATGCCTAGTTTTCGTTCTTTCAACAACTCTTAAGAATTTTCACTAAGTGTTTAAAACACTTAACTACCCGAGAGTTTTACTTCATGATTTTACTTAGTTCTTCACAAGCTTAACACTTAAGCACATTCTTCTCCCAACCATCATCTTGCTACACCTTAGGCTCTATCAATCTACCTCGGGCTCCTAGCTCACCTCTTCCTTTGGTAAAACCTTTCTTCATCACCCCTCAAGTCTGACTCAAGGCCTATTTCCTTCAACATTCCAACGCCTAAAACCAAGCTCACACATTTTAAGTACCTTGAGCCAACTACACAAATAACCCATCTTGGAAGATTTTTTAAGGAAGGAGGTTCAAGGCTGACAAACTCGCCCTCTCCTTAAAAGAATTTCGCCTCTGAAGTTTAGTCAACACCCTTCAGAGGATTTCACTTCAACCTAGATAAAGTCCAACAAAAACAACAACCAACAACAATAAACACAAGATGAAAGAAAACTTTCGATAAAGAACTTATTTATAAACATTCATACAACATCTACAAACTATTTAGTACATTGTTCTTTGCAACCCTTCAAACACTTAAAACCATATTTACAAACTACACACTCGAACTGGATTGCTACTCTTCCTCTTCTGTGCCTTCGGACTCTTCTTGTGCATCCATGTCTTCTTGGAACCACTGCAGACACTCTCTTTTGAAGTATTCGACCTACCCACATTTATAACAAACTCGAGTGATATATATAATTTTCTATATATATATATATATATATACATGATATAAACGATTGTCACATGACCTCATTCGTTGTTACACCCGTTTCACACCCCATTGCATGCCATAAGCTTTTCGTCGTCGACATCTTTACTAGCAGTGCCTTCGACACTTTTTTCGCTGAGGTAAGCTTGTAACATGTTTGGAGTCATCGGTAAATTTCTGCAAATTCATCTTTGTTTTTACTTTAATCTGAATTCTATTTTACTTTTAGTTTCACTGATTTTCTTGATCTCTTTTTGCTCTTTTCTTCTCTGTTTGCAACTCGTTTCTCTTTTTTTAAAAAAACTTTTTTTTTTTTTTTGGAAACTTTTGATACATAACAACTTTGATGGATTTTAATATTAGTAAAATAATTTGACTTCTTTTATACTAGAAAAATCTAATTCAAGAATAAATAAATAAATAATGAAGGTATGAAACATCCAAGAAACAGATTAAGAAAAAAATAAAAGGTTGACATTGTTTTGAATTTGGTAAAGAAGTAAGGAGGAAGTTAAAAGAAAATGAAGAAGTTCCCACTCTTTCTTGAGACATTCCAAAGCTGAAGGCATCAAACAATTGACATCAATCCCATCTCTCCAAGAAACTCCCTAAATCCTTCCATATACTTCAGCTTCATTCCCCCACCATCATCATAATCATAATCTCCCCATATTCTCTTAGATAACACAAACACTTGGCCTTGGTGAGCCTCTTTCTTGAGATATTTCAATTCATTACTGTTAATGCCTAATTTCCTTTCCCCTCTACAAATATTGCTTTTTCAATCCACCAATTTTCCTACTCATTTCACTCATTTTAACTTCCCTATTCCTTAATCTTGGCTTCACATGTTTCATAAAATGCCTTTGAATACCCAGCGTTGTTCCCTGAGAATTCGTATTTCAACACAGTGATTTCATCTTCTTCCTCCCATTCCAATGATCGCCCACCTGATGCTGATCTTTTCTTCTTCTCTGAGGTTTCCTCCTTAATTTTGACCAACAATATTCTGATTGTTCTTCACTACTAATTTTCTCTTCCAACTACAAAACCGACATTGGTCAATCGGTTAAGAGAAAACTTCAGTCAGTGTCGATCTTTTGTAAATAAAAATCCCAAGTTAACCAAAACTGACCGAAATTTTCAAAGAATACATTTGAATACTTGATCCAAACTATTTTATAGTTAATTAAACAAGTAAATGTGTGTAAGTTCTACTTATGTCCATGGTCTCCACTACTCCAAACCCCATAAGTAAAAAGTGTATTTTAAACTTTTTTTTTTTTCAATTTCAAGGACAAAAAATGTCACTTTTGAAACCTTAAGGACGAGATAGATGCTTAGCTCAAACCTTCTAATGAGAAATTTGGTTTCCGGCCCATCCTCACTTACCTTGGCCTATATGAAAGGATGAAAGTCTCATGATTCAACAATCTCCACTCTTAAAAAAATATCTCACAAGCTACATCAAAAAATTCTTTAAGGACAAGAATTCTTAAGAAGAAGAATTGTCTTTAGGTCACTCCTACTCGTAAGATTGTGTGTAAAAACCTTGAAGGAGATTGAATCTGTCATAGAGAACCTTTGAGAGTGAGGCTTTGATTCAAGGAGTATAAGTTACAATTTTCCGAGCACCTATTCATTAATTTCTTGTTGCTTTTACATTTCGTTAATTTTTACTTTTTTTAATCAACACTGGTAACTCATGGTTTTTGCATCAATGAAGTTTATTGTTTTCTAATTTATAATCTTTACTACGCTTCCTTTGGATAAACATCGTATGAAACTTACAATTTTATTGATTAAACTCTTAAAGTTTTATAAACAAATAAATTTGCTCTCACTAAGGATTACATCTAAAATTTTGTTCATGCATCAATTACAACCCACTTTGTTAATCCAATATTAGATGTATTCACAAATTTTAAAGATAATCTTAATAAATGGTTTTAATTGATTTATTTGGAATAATTAAAAATCTCACGATATTTTTCAAACAAAATTTAAAATATGGTGTAAATTGAAATACTTACAAAAGTCGAAAGTATAAATTGATACCACCTCAAAGTTTAAATATATAAACGGATATTTTTCTTAAAAAGTCGAAAGTATAAATTGATACAACTCCAAAGTTTAAATATATAAACGGATATTTTTCTTAAGATTTATTTAATAAATTGATCCATGTTTGATTTTGAAAAATAAAATATTATCATCAATGAGTGAACTCATAATTATGCAAGGAGAATTTAAACGACTTATGATGATTCTGTTAAAGAAAAAAGAAATATGGAATGAAATTAGGTTTGGAGGTGATGTTCATATGTGTGTTTCCTCAGGCTAAAAGTGAAACATTGAAAAATGAATAGGAGTTGTTTGGGGGTCCAATATGAGATGGTATGTTCCCACATCCTATATCATCTCAGCTCCATTATCCTATCTCATCGATTTTAATTGTTTGTAGGCCCCTTTTTAGAATGTGTTTTGTATCTCACTGTCATTTTCCTTCCATGTATCGTATATCATCTCAATGCTTGAACATACTCAATCATACTCGATCGTTCATACTCGATCAGAACTCTCCAGACATCAGAACTCCCCACATCCTATATCATCCAGCGCCCCAAATAGCCCATAGTGTATTCTCATTTGTCACCTAATGGGAAATTTGGTTTGAGTTTATAGGTTTAGGGTGACAGTGAGTGGTGACATATCTCTCACTTCACATCTGCTAATGTTAGCTTGTGCTCACACCGTTCTATTTACTTGTTGACTTTATTTTAGTACTTGAAAAGCTAGACTAGGATAAACGGAAAGAGTGTCTTTAGAAGGCTAGAATGTATTGAATGGGGTATTTGTTTCAAGGTTTGAGGCATGGATTTAGGAAGTCTGGCTTCCTACATCTTTTTTCATGGGTTTGAATAGTGTTTATTATTCAAACCCATCGATTATTTTTTTTTCCTCCTTATTTAATTTAGGAAGTACGTCACCAACCTCCGACACACCACCTTCAGTGACCACCGCGGCCAACTCTAGCTGCCGCCTCCAACAATCGCCACCGGCCAACTCCACCCACCACCTCAGCGACCGCCAACAACCAACTCTGGCCGCCACTTGGTGATCATCATCAACCAACCTCCAATCGCTACTGGCCAACTCCGACCACCATTGACCAACCTCTGGTAACCTCCCTACCCCTCACATTGGCAAAATTCCACCCACCAACTCTATTGGCCACCCCGACTACCACTTCTGGCGACCGCCACCAACCAACCTTGAAAAACATTAATAAAAATACTCTTAATATATAACAAACTAGACAAATTTGTATATAAAAACACTTTTAAGAAAGAATTGCAATACATGTATGTTTTTTTTTTTTTTTTTTTGATGAGTTTTCATTAAAAGTGTTTAATTAAAAATGAATTTTTGAAAGATATTTTTTTCTAAGTCATTCCAAACACGCTAATAGACTGCAATTGTATAGTTTTATTTATTTAAGTTATATGTGTAGAACTATGTATGTTTGAAAGCTCTAATTTAATTTAATAACATTTTAATTTTTTTTTGTTGGTCAATATAACTAGCTCGAAGACTTAGAATCATTTTCTAAACGTAAAAAATTAAAATGTTTAAAACAACTTAGCGACTAAATAAAAACTAAAACTCAAAATTTATTATTTTTTAGTCCTCAAATGTAATTTGATAAAAAAAAAGTATAGTTTTCCAATCATTGAATTTAATATTAAAGTACTAATTTAATTCAATTTTAAGTCTAAAAAAAAATTGATCATTTTCAGATTAGTTAAACTGACAAAAGTCTATAAAATTTTATTTCAAAATCTAGTAAGATTAAAATATCAAATTATT
>NC_143483.1:33652928-33794677 GCF_027475165.1 Benincasa hispida
TGTTAAAAATTTTTAACCAAATAAATTTATTCGAGAATGAATTTAATTCTTCAACTATGAAATATTAGATGGTTGGTTCTAATTATTTATTCTAATAAAAAATGGTAAAATATTTATTTTTAAAATATCCTATACTTCCAAAAAAAGGATTATAATATTATCACCTTTCATATATTTGAACACTTTTATTACTTGAATAGAATTTCTATAGGATTCAAACAAAAATTAGGACTTGGAATGATGTTTTGATAATTGAAGTAGAAATTTGGACTGAAAAATGTTGTTCTAAGGCGACAACCACGTTAAGAGTATTTTTTTTTTCTTTTAAAATAATTAATAGATATTGACGGATTAAAAGTGAATAGAGTAAAAATGTAATATTTTGAAATTTAGAGGTCAAATAGAAATTAAACTCAAAATTCAATGGTAAAAGTGTAATATTTTAAAATTTAGAGGCCAAATAAAAACTAAATCCAAAATCTAAGGACCGAATACAAAATTGGACAAAAGATAAGTTTTATAATTTAACCTAACAAAGAACAAAGTATTGTAGGGTAAAGACGTAAGAACACATACTTCATTTCCCATTCTTCTTGAATGGCACGAGAAGGAACCTTTTTTAGGCTATTTTGAGTCTCTAAACCTGCAAGCAAATCACCAAACACAAACTCTTAAGGATAAAATAGACCTTTTACACCTCTAAATAATGAGCTTATTTTTAATTTTAAACCTTAATTTTCTCTTTTGATAATTTTATACTTCTGCATAAATATTTCTAAACATCTAAAACCTTGTTTTATACCAAAGTACATAGAAAATGTACATATTAGAACCTTGTTTTATACCTGTACATGTTAGAAGGAATTTTACTGACATTATGAAAAGTTCAACTTTTAACTATCCAACAAATATTTAATTATTTTGATTCCTATACTTTAAAGTTTTTACGATTTTAATCTATGTAATTTTAATAAATCTTAAATTGAGTCTTAAAAAATTGAAATTTAGGGTTCCCTGTTATACAAAATTCTATTTTACATCTAATAGATTAAATGCTATTTTTTCAAAAAAAAATTGAATACATCAAAGACTTTCACGTACAAAACTGAAAGTTCGTTGATAGATTAGATAAAAAAATTGAAAATTTAAAGATTTATTAGATATTTTTAAAAGTTGAGAGACCTATTAGATATTTTAATATACTTCCATTTTCGAGAAAAACTAGGAATAGAGCAAAGAAGGCAATTATCCCATCTTTAATTTGTAGATTGAAAAGGTTAAACATATAAAAGGACTCAAGATTTGAAGAATTTATTTCTTATTCATCCCTATGAATTATACTATAATTGAAATTATATATATAATTAAAAAAAATTAGAATTAGAAACATTAAGGCCCATTTGGTAATCGATTAACTTTTTATTTTTGTTTTTGAAAATTAAGCCTATAACACCGCTTTCACTTTCAAATTTTTTTCATTGTTATCTACTTTTTACCAATGATTTAAAACCAAGACAAATTTTGAAAATTAAAAAAACATAGTTTTTAAAAGTTGGTTTTTGTTTTTGTTTTTAGATAAGAATTCAGTCATTATACTTAAAAGATACAAATAAAAAATATGGAAAAAACAAATTTAATTTTCAAAAACAAAAAAACAAAAAACAAAATAGTTATCAAACGGAATTTCGATTTTTTTTTGCTTTTCCTAGGAAATTCTTACTTCTATTCTATTAAAAAGTTATAAAAGAAAAAAATAATAATTTTATGGATGAAAAGTGTAATTAATGGAAGCAGAGAAGACATACATTTAACCGATTGGCTGCGTGGCTGATTCGGTTCGGTCGCAAGTTCCGAGGCGCTGGTGAGCTGATGTAGCAGTTGAGGGCGCGGCGGGGCAGGCTGCAGCTGGGTGCGCGGCGGAGCAACGGGCTTTGCTGGGGGCGGAGCTGTGGATTGTCTCACTGAAACCTTGCCTTTGTTGCCAATAGTGTAAACTGTGCAGAAGTCTGGTGCTCCTTTTGATACAGTACCTGGGATATCTGACTTGAATCTCCTACATTATGAAGAACAAGAAGAATAAGCATATTTTTTGTTGGGTTTCATCCTTTAATTTGGTTTAGAGGCAAAGAATGCATGTTTGTTTGGTAAGTTTATGTAACTTGATTTATTTTGATACCTAATATGACGGTTTTAATTCATTTCGAAAAGTAAGCTTAGGATATGAAGTAATGGAGTATCGAGTTGATACACTGTGACTATCATTTTTATAACAATCATTTTTTAGAAAGTGATCACTTTTATAACGTTCTATGTATAAGACAAATATTTAAGAAATAGGTTAAAATTACAACTTTAGTCTTTGAGCCTTGAGGTTTGTGTCTACTTTTATATGTACTGATCTGCTAAACACAAATTGAAAATTTAAAATTAATTAATTGCAAAAAATCAAATTTTCCAGGAATGTTTAAAGACTCATTAAACACTTCAAAAGTTTAGGAACCAAATGCATACAAACTTCAAAGTTAAAAAGTTAAACTTATTATTTAACATAGAAAATATAGTTTCTTAATCATATGCATCTAATGAGTTATATGTTTGGAGAGTTACATTGAGTAAATTTTCAATTGAATTGGGTTACCACAAATTAACACTTAAACCAATACGAACATAACATAATAGTAATTGACATGTATTCTTTCTCATGGGGACAAGAGATTCAAAACGTTTATCGAAAAAAGAGTTAGCTCCTTAAATGCATACATCTAGCATCCCTTGTTGTTGGGTTTACATGGTTGTGTCTCATGTTGAAAATAGGGTTATTAAACTTGGGGCATTTATGTAATTGTGTAGGCCCCTAGGGTTTCCTACTGTCTATTTATACGTTGTGTCATTGTGTATTCAGTGTATCAGATTAACTAATAAGAAAGATCTCTATATCGTGGCTTTTCTCCCTATACTAGGATTTCCACGTAATTGTGTGTTGTTATTCTCTTTTCTTCTTCTATATTGTAACATGGTATCAGAGCTAGGTGACGAAACCCTAGCCGTTATGTCATTAAATTTTTTTTGTTTCTGAAAATGACTTTATGTTGTGGCATTTCCGTTTAGGACATCCGAATTTTCAATATATGAAGTATTTGTTTCTGCATTTATTTCGTAATGTTAACACTTCCTCTTTAAATTATGATGTGTGTATTCGTGCCAAGCAAAGTCGTGTTCCTTTTCAGTCTCAGCCTTACAAACTCTCGAGTCCTTTTACTCTTGTTCATAGTGATGTATAGGATCCCTCACCTTTTACTACTTCCACGGGTAAACGTTAGTTCGTCACGTTTATAGACGACCACACTTGCCTTACTTGGGTCTTCCTCCTCACTGACAAATCTGAGGTATCATCCATTTTCCAACAATTTTATACAACTGTCGAGACTTAGTTCAATGTGAAGATTGGAATTTTACATAGTGATAATGGGCGAGAATTCTTCAACACCTCTTTCAGGGATTTTCTTATCTCTAAGGGAATTGTCCACTAGAGCTCGAGTGCTTATACTCCGCAATAGAATGGAGTAGCCGAGCGGAAAAATCGTCATCTAGTGGATGTAGTCCGGTCTCTTATGTTATCTGCCACTCTTCCGTCATACTTCTGGGGGGATGCAGTTCTTACTGCCGCCCATCTCATTAATCGGATGCTCTCTCGTATTCTTAACCTTCATACTCCCTTGGAAATGTTTAAAGAGTCCTTCCCAACCACTTGGTTAATCTCCGATGTTCCCCTTCGAGTCTTTGGTTGCATTGCCTTTGTTCATTCCCATGGTCCAAACCGCACAAAATTTACTCCTCGTGCTCAGAAGTATGTCTTTGTTGGATATCCACTTCATCAACGTGGGTATAAGTGCTATCATCCGTCATCTCATAAATACTGTCTCTATGGACGTCACCTTCCTCGAGGATCAGTCGTTCTTTCCTGTTAGTCATCTTTAGGGGAAGAACATGAGTGAAGAGACTAACTGGTCCTCTTATGCTATTTCCTTAGAGTCAACTCCTATTCATATCTCGTCTGAGCCTAGTTCTGAGCATGACGGCTCGGTCCTTTCTACCAACCAAGTTCCTTGGAAAACTTACTATAGGAAGAATCTCAGGAAGGAAGCAGTGTCACCTGTCGAACCAGAACCGCCGGCTCCAATACATGAGTCAGACCCGCCATCAGATCCAGGTTGTATATTCTTGAAACTAATGATGTTGATGTGTGTATGGAGATGAATACAGGTAGGATAAGGGCAAAGGAAGTGGTAATACTGAAAGTATGCCAGAAGAGGAGACAGTTGAGAATGAAATTATTATAGTTATTGATGATGTGCAGGATACTACTGAAATCACTGATACACAGATAGCCGATCATGATGAGGAGCCTGGAAAGTTGAAGGAGTGTGATGCCTCTCTCGATCTTCCTATAACTCTGAGGAAGGGCACTCGTTCATGTACTAAATACCCTATGCATAGTTACATGACGTATAGTAATCTGGCACCCGAGTTCAAAACGTTTACTACCAGTCTGGACACTGTGATGGTTCCAAATGACGTAAATGTTGCAATGAAAAAACCAGAATGGCGGTCTGCTGTTATAGAAGAAATGAGAGCTCTCGAGAAGAATGGAACTTGGGAACAGGTGGCTCTACCTGAAGGGCACAAGACAGTTGGATGCAAATGGGTGTTTACTATAAAATACAAGTTAGATGAGACGATTGACCAGTACAAGGCTAGGCTTGTTGCAAGAGACTTTACTCAGACCTATGGAGTAGACTACTCTGAAACTTTTTCTCCCGTGGCCAAACTAAACACTATCCGAGTGCTTTTGTTAGTTGTCGTAAAGAAGGATTGGCCCTTACACCAATTTGATGTTAAAAATGTGTTTCTGAATGGGGAACTTGAAGAGGAAGTCTATATGAGTCCTCCTCCTGGATTCGAGAGTCAGTTCAAAAACAGGGTGTGCAGATTGAGAAAGTCGCTATATGGGTTGAAACAATTTCCAAGGGCCTGGTTTGACAGATTCACAACCTTTGTGAAAGCACATGGATATGTTCAAGGGCATTCTGATCACACTCTATTTACAAAAAAGTCGAGATCAGGGAAGATAGTTGTTCTTATTGTCTACGTTGATGACATTGTTTTATCTGGAGATGATGATGCTGAGATCATGAGGCTCAAAACAAATATGGTCGAAGAGTTTGAAATTAAAGACCTTGGTAAGCTAAGATACTTTCTGGGAATGGAAATGGCTTGATCAAAGGAAGGTATCTCAATTTCTCAACGAAAATACACTTTGGACTTACTAAAGGAAACATGCATGACTGGGTGTAAACCTGTTGACACACCAGTAGAGTACAATGCGAAGCTCAGTGAGAAGAATGATAGAGTTCCTATTAATAAAGAGAAGTATCAACGGTTAGTCGGGAAGTTGATATACTTATCTCATACAAGGCTAGATATTTCGTATGTAGTAGGTGTTGTCGGTCAGTTTATGCAGGCTCCCTGTGAAGATCATATGACAGCAGTTGAACGTATCCTTCGATACCTGAAAAAAACTCCTGGCAAGGGTCTGATGTTCAGAAAGTCCAATAAACGATCTGTTGAAGCCTACACTGATTCTGACTGGGCAGGTTCTGTTGTTGACAGAAAGTCGACGTCTGGGTATTGTACGTTTATCTGGGATAATCTATTCACCTGGAGAAGTAAGAAACAAGGGGTCGTTGCTAAAAGTAGTGCTGAGGCTGAGTATAGGGCCATGAGTTTGGGGATCTGTGAAGAAATCTGGTTGAAGAAAGTGTTATCTGATCTCCAGCAAGATAATGAGCTTCCGATGAAATTGTTTTGTGACAACAAAGCTGCCATCAGTATTGCAAATAACCCGGTTCAACATGATAGAACTAAACACGTAGAGATTGACAAACATTTCATTAAGGAGAGACTGGACAGTGGAAACATATGCATCCCTTATATTCCTTCAAATCAACCAGTTGCAAATGTGCTTACAGAGGGATTACTAAGACAAAGCTTTGACTATTGTATAAGCAAGTTGGGCCTTGTTGATATCTATGCTCCAATTTGAGGGGGAGTGTTGAAAATAGGGTTATTAACCTAGGGGCATTTATGTAAGTGTGTAGGCCTCTAAGGTTTCCTACTGTCTATTTAAACGTTGTGTCCCTGTGTATTCAGTATATCAGATTAACTAATAAGAAAGATCTCTATATCGTGGTTTTTCTCCCTGTACTAGGGTTTCCACGTAACTGTGTGTTGTTATTCTCTTTTCTTCCTCTATATTATAACACCTCAAATCTAGAAGACATTTCACATTCTTCTCATCCCAAAATTAATCAGAGGTGAAGATTAAGTATATTTTAAAATGATATAAAGGTAGATTTAGTAGGGACCAATTATTTTTTAAATAAATCATGTTAAAGCATATATATAAGATATCCTATTTAGTAGTAATAAGATATATAGAAGATTAAATTAAAAAAAAAAACATACTCTAAACTTTACAATTATTTCAAAAATCATCATATTTATTTAGAAAAATCGACGTAGATGTGACTAAGATGCAGTATTTTTGAACTAAACCTCAAAGAACAACATTTTAACTTTTTGTCTAACATTCAAGTTGTTTTTCTACGTTAGAAGGAGATTTAAAATATATATTTATCAACATTCAACAGTAATATTGTAATTTTTGAAAGAATATAGGTAGATTTTAAATAAATGACAGAAGTTGATATATATAAAATTGAGCTTATATAGAATAATGAGGAAGGAAATTACTTGTAAATTGATCTTGTAGGGGCACCAAGTACTAAAATGTCTATAACATTTTTGGAGACATAATTTATTAATGTCTTTGGAATCTCTCCTTCCTCCAACATCACCTCATTGCATGGTATCTGTTCTTTCAAACATATGACATTTGTAGATTATTTGTGAATGAAACTAGTAATTAAAAAAAAAAAAAGAAAAACTCTCTCTTAAAATAGTTGTTCGATTACATTTTTAAATTAATACATGCAAAAGAGATTTAAACTTTTGATATTTAAGTTGGAGACATATGTCTAAACCAATTGATCTATAATCAACTTAAAAATATACCGATGAGTTATTTGGACTAAAACTCCTCTACCAATAACAATAATACAATGTGTCAACCTATATCTCTAAGGTAAAAAGTTCTAATCTTCCACCCTAAAATGTTGTGTTGAACTCAAAAAAAAAAAAGAAAAAAAAGAAAAAAAATTGTTATAATCCCATTCGATAACTATCTAATTTTTGTGTTTTTGAAATTGAACTTAGAAAAATTACTTTGACTATATGATTTTTTATTTTGTTATCCAGTTTTCGATCAATCAAGTTAAATATTGAGGAAAAAAAAGGGTTAGTTGTTTACAAGCTTATTTTGTCCTTATAATTTGACTAATAAAAAATAAAAAAGGTGAAAAAAGACAGTAAGATTATTACTGGGAAACATGCATCTATATTCAAAAAGAATTATTACAAAGTTAATATTTAAACTAACGAACTTTTTAAAGTTCACAATCTATAACACACAAAATTGGTTAGAACTTCGCTCTTAAAAAAATAAATAAAATAATAAAATCAAAAGGATACTAGTAATTAGACATATCATGGTCTGGTTCGATAATTATTAGTTTTTGAAGCTTAAAAACCAAATAAGTTCTTTAAAACTGTTTTTTTTTAAGACCTTGTAACTAGGTAATCATTTTGTTTTTTGTTTGTGGTTCAAAATAATTAAATATATTTTCTCTTATATTCATACGATGGTTTGCTTCTTTCTTAAAATATAATAATTGAATTATTTGTCAAATTTAAAAAACAAAAATAAATTTTTAAAAATTACTTTTTTAAATTTTCAAATTTTGACTTGATTTTTTAAAACATTAAAAAGAAGTAGATAGTATAACAAGAAATGAATGTTTATAGGCTTAATTTTTAAAAATTAAAATTAAAAAGTAAAATAATTATCAAATGGAGCCTTAGTTTTTTTTGTTTCTAGCTAGGTCTCGAAAACTATGCTTATAATCACCAATTTCTCTCTAAATTTATTGATTTATTATTTATTTTTTATCAATATTTTTTTAAAAAAACGAGCAAAGTTTTCAAAACTAAGAAAAATAGTTTTTTAAAATTTATTTTTTTTAAAAAAAATAGTTAAGAATTTCAACTCTGTCCAAAAACAGATGAAAATTATAGTATGAAATTGAGAGTAAAATAATAAACTTAATTTTTAAGACCACAAATCAAAAATCAAATTGTTATTAAACAGATACCTTAATTTTCTAGTTAATTTTTTTTAAAAAAAATATTGTGAAAAAAATAGTATTTATAAATTTAATATAAAAAATCAATCGTTATTAGAAATGATCAATTGCAAATTAGATCCAAATTATTAAATGATATAACCTAATGTAAATTCAAAATTTTTGGAGTGTATTAGTAATAAACTATCTGGGTGATAGGGATATAAATCAACCGTTATTAAAATCAAACAAAATTGTGAAATAATTACTCTTTTTGAAAACTATCAATATAGTTTTCTGAAAAAAAGAAAAAAACTATTGGTAAAAAATAGTATTTATAAGTTTAATTAAAATATTTATATATAGTTTGAGGGCGATGGAGAGAAACTGACATTGCTTCTTGTGCAAATGCAACGAAAGGGAAGGAAGAACTGATCTCTAGCATGATTATCAGTCTGCTGTTTATTCAAAGCCGCTTCATCCAGATCCAAATCCGCACTCAGATTCGTCACTATACAAAACCAATTCAACATCAAAATTCAAGAACAGATTCGTCACTATACAAAACCAATTCAACATCAAAATTCAAGAACAGAATCGCAGAAACACCGAAAATTTTCAAAGGTTAGGGTTAGAGTTCCAAAATTTCCCCCAATTTTTGTTTGTTCTTACTCGGTTGCGCTGAAGAAGACGGTTTCTGTTTAACATGAAGCAGAGTAACCATTTGGCCTTTGCTCAGAAGGCGTTCGATTGTCCATTTCAAAGCGTTTTGACTGCATTTGTCTTTGTCGATCGCCACCGCCACATCCTTCTTTTGAGCTCCTCCTTTCGCCATTCAATTCCTGCTTCAATTGAGTTCTTTTTTCTTGTTCTTGTTTGAATCTATGGAGAAAAATTCGAGAAAAATGGTTTTAATCGAGAAAGGGGATTTTGTGGGGAAGATGAGATGGGAATGATTTTTCAACGGTGTAACAAATTTTTTCTTTGTAATTATCTATTTTTAAGTGGTTTCTGTTTAATTTTTGAACCAGAAAACAAGCTTGGATTTCTTGTTTACAGAATGTTTGATTTGTCGTTGCAAGTATTGTTGAAGACGATAGTTTTTTTTTCCTTCTTTCTTTACTTCATTATTTCCCTTGCATCAATATATTATTTAAAGTGAAAAATGTAGGTTGGTTTAGTAAAGATTGTTTTTTATTTTAGAAAATTAAGTTTATTTGCATCTTTCTTGAGTATATTAAATTCTTAACTAAATTCCAAAAACAAAAATAAATTTTTAAAAACTATTATCTTGTTTGGTAACCATTTCATTTTTAATTTTAGAAAATTAAGTTTATTTTCTTAGATTTCCTACAATGATTTGCATCTATATAGTCAAATTTCGAAAAAAAAAATTAGAAGTTACTTTTTATGCAAAAGATAATAAAGTAAGAAATTCGAAGGTAGAAATAATATTTATAAGCTTAATTTTTCAAACAAAAACAAAAAACTAAGATCCCATTTGATAACAATTTGATTTTTTGTTTTTATTTTTGAAAATTAAGTCTATAGATATGACTTCCACCCCAAATTTCTTCCTTATTTATATACTTTTTACTAATAGTTTAAAAAATTATTAAAATAGAAAAAATAATTATTAAAAATTTACATTATCAAATACACATAAGTCTCAATGCAAAATTAATAACTATAATACAATTCTTTCTATCATTTATGTGTTGCTAAAATTTGATTTGCAATATTATTTCTCACTCAAGTCATTTGTCTTAAATGATATTGACTCAAATTTAACTCAATTATATTATTATGTAAATATCGTGGTTGTAAAATATTAAAGTGAACCTAAACAAAATATTGGAAAATTAAAAAAAAAAAAAAAATTAGCGTATAAATATAAAAAAATAATAAAAAAAAGAAAGAAATATAAAACAAAAATGGAATGAAATGAAACTAGGGATAACAAGATAATAGCAAATTTTAAAGTTTCATTTGGAAAAATAGTAAAAAGTTTCCAAAATCGTAAAAATAGCAAGACGATTTTTTTTTAAAAAATAAACAATACTAATTAGCAAATGTCCAAACTACTCATGCAGGCTAAAATTGATAAAAACCCACGTGATAATCTAAAAACAAATCCAAAAAGAGCTAAACCAATGCAAATACACTGTATTTAAGTATTTAGGTCGCTAATTACAAGCAAACAAAGAGACACAAAAAAGAATAAAAAATATATTATTGCAAAAATGGACTGAATCAGATACATTTTTAAGGCAAGTAACCAATTGATGGAGGATTGCAGCAGAAAACAAGATTAGCATGGTGGTTTGTGGTTGAAGTAGAGAGTGAAATAAGAAGAGGAAAAAGAAAAGAGGAGATGGATCTTGTTGACATTCGTCAATTGGTGAGAAACGATGGAAGAAAAGAAAATCATGGATGGGAGTCATTGAAAGAGTATGTGAATACCCATTGTGGAAACATCGATGTCCCTATTTTCATTTTACAAAACATATGAACATAAAGAGGACAAAGACATAAACATTTGTTCTAATTAAGCATGCATTTACACAGAAAAAATGGAAAGGAAATATGGGATGAAGAGTACCCACCCTTGAAGGCAAAAATCTTCATATTCCTCCAAGTCATAAACTTAACAAACTCTTTGAACAGTCTCACAAACAGCTAGAAAAACACACTAAGAATATCTTTGAGAATTTTGTGGGTTTCAAGTATATATCCTCGATAAACTTTGAGAGAGCAATCCATACGAAGTCATAAACTTAACCTCGATATCCTCGAAGGGTAGAAAATCGATGAGAATTTTGTGGATTTCAAGTATTAATTTTGGAAGGGATGACGATATTGATATTGAGAGAGCAATCCACACTAAGAATATCTTTGTTCTTTGTTTTCAGAGAATGCAAGAAGAAGATGATTATTGTCTAACTCCTCTACCCTTCCCACTTACACACGTTAAACAAAACGAGAGAATAACTGGGGGGTTATCAAATAACTTTGTTACTAATAATTGAATTAATTTAAATTAATTTAAATAAATATATATTTAACAAGAAAATACTCAGTAAGTACCCCACTATCGGGGTCAAGCTAAGCATCTATGTGAAGGAACCATTGAAGGTCCTTGAGCGGAAGCATGGGATTGGATCAAATACCCAAAATTTACATAACATAAATGTTACAGCAAAAACATACAGATTATGCATTAAAAGAAAATTACAACATGCTTTAAAATAGAGAACATGAAAGAAAAAGGGTTTAAAAAACCTTACCCTTGAAGAACTCTTCTTCACGAAATTCCTTCTCCGGATCTTGTCACAATCAATCTCGAACGCCCTCTAACCGTCAATAAGGACACCACCACGAATGTTTCCTCTGTATTATCTGGATGAGAATCTAAGAGTTTTATGGGCTCTTGCTATTTTGGAAGAGAGGGTTTTAAGAGTGTTGAGAGAAAGAGATGAAATTCCAATTTTCTCACAGAATTTTTCAGTGTATCACTCTCTTGTGATAAAAACACCCTAGGAAGAAGAAGACCAACTTGTTTTTTTACTTCCCCACTACCATGTTTTTTAGAGAAAAGAGAGGGAGGGAGTGAAAATGATTTTTAAAATAAAATAAAATAAAATTATTTATTTTCATAAATCAATTTAATATATATTTATATGGTAACTACCTTATCATAATATATATATATATATATATATATATATATTAAGCTATATGTTATATCAAATATAACTCATAATCTATAGTTCTATATTGTATCAAATACAATATAATCTATAGTTTCTTTTCTCTTACCAATGACATTTAATATAAATCTCATTTATATTAAATTTAATATTTGTATCATATTCAGATATTTATTTCCTCTCAAATTAACTTTATATTATAATGTATCAAATATATTATTGTAATTATATCATAGATGATTAGATTAAATTAATTACATCACATATAATTAATTCTCTCAGTTAATTTAAACAATTCAAATTAATCCAAAAATTGATTCTAAAAAATTCTCATTGAGTTACAGAGGGAATTCATGGACCTGTAGTTTGAAGCTCCAACGGTACATTAATAATTAATTAAACTCTTTTAATTAAATTATTCACCATTCGTTACTTATCGAGCACTCTACTAAAGATCGACAGCTGCATTCTTCGTACTACAGATATATTTCTGTGTCTATTGAATATTACCAGTCAACGGTGCGATAATCCTTCACAAATTGCTCATAAGTACAGCTGGGCCAAAATACCATTTTCTCCCATAGTTATGTTTAACTCCTTAAGTATCCTGGATCCCTCTAGTGAACAATAAATTATAGTCCAACTATGATCAGACCTCTCTCGAGCCAGGAGAGGGTATGACACCACATTGTTCAAGCCTTGAAATCAGCTCTTAAGGGAGAATTTTATCTACTTGTCCCGACATTAGGGAATGAGTGAATTCCTTCTTGTGTAGTTGTGTTCTCAACTCCCCAATCAGACAAATCCACAAAATGGTAGGCTTGTTGAGTCGGCGATCTAGCCACTCTCACCCATACAAATAAAAGGACCACCTTCATAGGTAGGAATTCACAACTCACTCAAGATTCAATTCATGTTACCTATGATCATCTTAGTGAAATGAAAGTCTCTATTATGAACGGCATTATATAACGAGATTGAACATTTCGTGATCCGGTCTTATACAAACTCCTTTGTATAGAATATTCCCGTTCACATGTCTCTACATGAATGACTAGGATCAAATCATTTATAGCACTTTACAACAAATTGTAACATCTACAAAGTGGGTCATACTCGTAGTGTCACCAGGAGTATTCAATCGTATCCATCTACTACAGACCATTTAAGTTATCACTTAAACATGATCCACTTGTATGCCTCTACATACATGTTTAAGATACAAAAATAACCTTGGATATTAGTTTATTGGTTTGTGGTTAATGCAACTTAGTTTATTGGTTTGTGGTTAATGCACCTAATTTTGAAATAAAACATCACATATTTTATTACATAAATAAAATGTTTGTACATTACAATTACAAACTATGGGATCCTACGAGATTTAGGGTATTAACCCCAACAATCTTCCACTTGACCTAAAGCTAGTGGGGCGTACAATGTAAAAGTCATACTAAATACAAAGTACACAAATAATAAACTAGGGTACAAACCGCCCAATACATATCTCTCACTTGCCCTAGTCTAAATATGGCCTGTCCCATAGACCATACTCTGCAGGTGACCTTCAAACATCTTATCCATTAGGGCCTTCGTAAATGGATCAACAACGTTGTGCTTCGAAGCCATTTGCCTAACGATCACGTCTCCTCGATGCACAATCTCTTAGATGAGATGATACTTCCACTCTATATGCTTCCCACACTTGTGACTTTGAGGCTCTCGGGAATTAGCCATAACACCATTATTATAATAAAAAAATGTGATGGGCTTTAACATGTTTAGAACAATTTCCAGATCAGTCAGAAACTTCCTAAGCCAAACAGTTTCCTTAGCAGCTTCACAAGATGCTACGTACTCGACCTCCATGGTGAAGTCAGCAATGCACCCTTGCTTGGTGCTCCTCTAGACTACTGCTCCTCCGTTAAGAGTGAATACTAATCTTGATGTAGATTTTCTAGAATCCTTATCAGTATGAAAATCAAAGTCCATATATCCTGTAAGGATTAGATCCTTAGAACCATACACAAACATGTAATCCCTCGTTCTCCGTAGATATTTGAGGATATTCTCAACGGTTGTCCAGTCATCGTATCCTGGATTAGACTGATATCTACTGACTATCCCTACCACATAGCAGATGTCAAGTCTAGTACATAACATCGTATACATCAGGCTGCCAACAACCGATGCATAGGGGATCCGTCTCATTTCATCAACTTCTTGAGGTGTCTTAGGACAGTGCTCCTTAGACAATATTACTTCATGCCTGAAAGGTAACAAACCTCTTTTGAAGTTCTGCGTTAAATACTTGAAAGCATTTTGTCAATGTATGATGCTTAAGACAGAGCTAGCATTTTTTTCTTTCGATCTCTAAAGATCTAAATTCCCAGAACAAACTGAGTTTCTCCCAAATCTTTCACTTGGAATTGGATCACTAACCAGTTATTAACTTCATTCAGTAGACCTACATCATTCCCAATGATTAGGATATCGTCTACATGTAACACTAAGAAGACTATTGAACTCTTGATGATCTTCTTGTATACACAAGGCTCATCAACATTTTACTCAAAGCCATAAGATTTGATCGCAGTATCAACTCATATATTCTAAGATCAAGAAGCTTGCTTTAGTCCATAAATGGACCGATTAAACCTGCAAACCCTTTGCTCTTGACCTTGGGTTATGAATCCCTAGGGCTGGTCCATATAAATAGTCTCCTCAAGATTGTCATTTAGAAAGGTTGTCTTCACATCCATCTGCCAAATCTCGTAGTCACTGTCTTATTTTATTTTGATTTTATTTTGTTTTGTATTTTTTTTTAATTTTGATCTCAATAACCTAAAATTCAGAACATTATTAATCAAATCAAACATGTTCATATAAATAACAAAACAAACAAACAAAGTCAATGTACATATTATTCTTTGTTATAGAAAAGAAAGAAAAGTTTGCAAGATGGTCTACAAAACAAAGATTTCTTGAGAAATACATAAAAGAAAATGTGATGACATCTCTAATAACTCCAAACGTCATCTCCAAAGCAGCAGTTTACCTATAATCACATTCATCAGAGCACATTATTATAACACTCAGACTTCATAAACTTCAATCAAACACAACATTCAAACTTCATAAATACACAAAAACTCCATTTAGAGCTCCAAAGTAAGTTTAACTAAGCTCAACCCACCCCTCTCAACATTCAAATTTCAACCAAACACACAAAAACTTCATTTAGAGCTCCAAAACAAGTTTAACTAAGTTTAATCCACCTCTTACAATATTCAAACTTCATAAACTTCAATCAAACACACAAAAACTCCATTTAGAGTTCCAAATTATTTTAACTAAGCTCAGCTCACCCCTCACAACATTCAAACTTCATAAACTTCAATCAAACATACAAAAACTCTATTTAGATCTCCAAAACAAGTAAAACTAAGCTTGGCTACCAAAACATTCAAACCAATCTCAACCCATCCTATACAACATTCAGCTACCATATCTGGAGGATAGCCAACAATTCATTATCATAAAACTAATAGTAAGACATAACTACTTTGCTACAATAACTACAGGAAAGCAACATATTAGGCAATAAGAATTTTGAAGTAATCATACTTAATTTGATGGTCATTCTCTTTGTGATCGTACCATTTCTTGAATCATTTTTTTTTTCATTTCTTCTATTTGTCTTGTATGATCCTCTTTCATTTGTCTTTTCCATCTTCAAGTTCCTTAATCCTTGATTGAGACTATTCAACATTGGCTTTTAGTTACCTCACCTCCCTATCATGCATTTTTTGAGTAGATGTCAAACTCAATGAGCTACTACCCCTCCTTGACTTAGGTTTAGGGGCCAAACCTAGGCTTTTTATGTGATCGAGTCACCTACCTAAAACTGTCTCACAATTTTTGTCTCCAATTAGTGGTTGGGAACCTTCTAGAGTGGTTGTCGATTGTCATTCTACCATGTAATTCCACACACATATAGTTAAGTTGCGTAAGTATGAGTGACTGAACTTACAAATTAAAAACAACATGAAAATAAACCAAATTGATTACATGTGTATCCTCAAATGTCTGATTCACAAACTTGCCACTTTTAGAGTACGTTTCTCTAAATAGGTCAACACGTCCCACTTCTCGGCCTTGTTTTTCTTGAAACTTAGATTGAATTTGTGCGAATGACTTTGACCCACCAACGTGATCGAATGGTAATTTCACTATATTCTTCCTATTAGTCTCCGAAACTTCCTACATTAAAAAAAAAAAAAGATGTTTCATAGTAAATGATAGTATCTAATTAGACGTCTCTAATTATTATAACCTGAAATTCTTCATTCTTAAAACGGTCACACAAAAAATGTCAATTTTCTAATCTATTCTTAAGTCGGCTACACGAGTTGGCACGTGGTTGTTCAGGGTTGCCACATTTTTTGTAGTGTGCACAAATATGCTCTGTATTCTTTGAATGAGTTTTGCATTTGATGTTCGATAAAATTGTTAAGTGTTTGATTTGAGAAATCAAGCATGAAATAAGGCTACAAAAGAATTAAGGGATTATTTAGCATATGATGTTTATATCAATCTAAAAGAACAAACTTATAAACTTACTAACAATTAACTCTTAGCCAATTCTATAAATTCTGTTGGAATATCTGCAAAAGTAGGGCATCGTACTAGAAATGCATCTTTGACAACAACACCAATCATATTACTAAACCGTACAAAATGTTGACAAATCGGCTTATTGGCCCCTTCATTGATGGAGATTGGAATTCTCCTAAATTTGTGGACATATTTTGCCAACTCCATGTTCCTGGAGTGCTCGTGTGTTCTCTGCCACATGTTGCTTATTAGGGGTTGATATTGTATCTATACAAACACAAAACAAGTTATTAGTGTAAACATAGAAAAGTGAGTAGATACATGATTAGTCATGATTGTCATCTAAATCAAATTATTCATTAGCACTTGAACTATTATGAGGAGATAGTTTCTCTTCATCATTGTTTATGAGGTCATCATCGACATGACGAATAATTGGTTGTTCCACAACTATAGGATCTGATGGTATTCACATTCAACATGCGGAAGCAATTGGGATCTTAAGCACTCTAACTACATTAATTTTAGATTATAAGCATGCAAGTCCATAATATTCCATAATTTAAGGTTTTAGTGAACACCTTTGAAGAGCTCCAAATTAGCTTAAATCTTCAGCTTGATTCTCCTCTCCAATGGCCTGTAGACCACCAATAGTGTCTTTTCACTATTCTCTGAGCTTAGACTGGATTGTGATGTCCGAAATGAGAGGGAATTTGAAGGGAGATTGGAGGATTATTTTTGGCTTTACTGTCACTCATGAAGAAGAACTCCTTCTTTTTCAAAATTCTCAGCTTGCATGCCATTACTCATCTGATTCACCCTTTTTATTAAAGAAGACAAGCATGCCATTCAATTGCACAAGAAATTGACACCAAGAATGAAGTTGTAAGGTGGTATCAAGGTGGAAGGATTAGTGGAGAAGATTGGAAAAATCCACTAACTCTTTCAAAAATCATTTTAAAATTAAATTTCTCAAATTTAATATAAAATTATTTTTTGAATTTTAATTTCTAAAAATAAATTCTTAATTTTAAATAAAATTAATTCAATTAATTAATTTTAAATAATTAATTAAAATAATTTAGTATCGAATATTAAATTATTAAACTACTATATTCTTATCTGAATCCCTATTCATATAAAATATTTAAATCATATTTAAACATTTGTTAATTAATTTTAAATAATTAATTAAAAATTTTAATTAATTAAAATAATTTAATATAGAATATTAAATTATTAAACCACCATATTTCTTATATGAATGCATATTTATAAAATATTTAAATCATATTTAAATATTTTTAATTTTTCAATTTCGTTTAATTCAATAATTAAATGTTTTCATTATATCATATATAATTAATAATTCCCGTAATTCGAATTTGAATATTTCAAATTCTTCCATTACACTATTATAAGGTTTAGTCTGTTTATGAGCTAGTAGGGGAATCTAATGGACCTACATATCATGAGCTCCAACGATCCGAGATTAATTAGCTAAATCTTTTTAACTGAATTAACCAACAGTCGTTAACTAACAGATCACTCCACTAAAGCCCAATAGTTGCACTCTTCTCACTGTAGACATATTTCTATTCATCTCATTTAACCACGATCAGTAAGTCGATCCTTCATAGGTTGTTCGAATTTAGAGCCAGGTCAAAATTACCGTTTTATCCCTGTATACATCTTGCTCCTTAAGTCTCCGCTGATCCACTAATGAACAATTGATTTATGGTCATACCAATAAACCGAGTCCCTCTCAGTCAAAGAGGGTGAGACCCCTTATTTAAGATTAGAAGCAATACTTAAAGGAACAACCTATTTACTATCCCTAAAAACATGTAAGAGTGATTTCATCTTGCAGGACTATGTCCCCAACTATCTACCTGGTATTACCCCAAAAATGGGAGACTTATTGAACAACGATGTTAAACGATGTTAAACTACTCTTACCATTGCATATTAAATAATAATCCTGAATAAACAGGAGTTCATAGTTAGCTTAAGATTGAGATCGAGTTATCTTAGGTCACGAGTTGAAATAGTTAGTTTTAACAGGAAACGGTATTATAAAGAAAAGTGACTATTTCGTGGTCCAGTCTTATGCAAACATCGTTTGCATAAGATGACTCCACTCGCATATCTCTACATGAACGATTTCGGGATCACATCGTTCGTATCAAATACAAAGCGGGCTGCATCCATAGTGTTCCCAAGATAAGGTACCCTCTATCCTTATACTTATAGACCGTTTTGATTATATACTCAAACCTGATTCTCTTTTATGTTTCCACATAAAGTTCAAATATTCATGTTATAGCTAGGGGTCCGTTAGTTTATTGGATTTAGGCTCCTACAAGTGCAATTCACATATTCAATAACATCTTTACTGAATAAACCTCAATAACACCTTTATTGCAAATAGAATATATTTAATGTTTACGAACTGCGAGTTTTAGGACATACAACCCAACAAGGTCAACGTCGACTATGCATAAAGTATCCTCCTCAATGGATTCATCCACACGAACTCCATACTACTACACAAATTGGATTACTTGAAGTTTTTTCAATGTCAAGTAGATGGTAGACATGATGCTAATAAAAGCGTCATCTATTCGACTGTCAAGTATAATGTCATAACTTGATACTATAAAAACGTCAAGAGAAATGATTCTTGGCACAATTTTCGTGTCAAGAAATATAATACACTTGACACTAATGACATGTCAAGTGTATTAATTCTTGACACTTATTATTGTGATTACTCTTGACATTTTTTATTTGTTAAATATATTTTTATCTCGACACGAAATAATGGTCAAGTAATCTAACTCTTGACACATTTCCAATGTTATCTATGTTTTTTTTTCCAAATTAAACATTCAAATTTAATTTTCATTTCTTATTTCATGCATTACATTTGTTCCAATAAGACAATTCCATCAACTAAACAGTTGCACATATATTTCAGGTCTACATATGAGCCCAATACATCCAACGTAACAATTGAGAATATTAAAATAAACAACTCCATTCTTCTATTACTCATGTCTACATGAACGGTTCCAAAATTTACAAGACAAATCGTACAATAGTACGATAATTCCAAAAATTTACATTACTCTATCAACCCACCCCAATATATGATAATTCCACAATTGTAAGACCAATCTATATGTGTTATGTATTCCAAAAATCACAAGACTAAAATTCTATCCTCCACCACACATTTCATTGAAGTATATAACCTATATGGTTGAACAAAACATTTACACAAAAAAAGTTGGACATTCCCATGTAGCCACATACACAATTTATAGGAAGTCCATCAGATATAGCGACCTAAATATTCAGCCCATTTCACGCGTACTTCATTCAATTCAAGTTGCAAGTATGAGCTCCTCGTATCAATCTATAAAACATAGAAAGTGAGATATACAAGTTTATTTACTACTTACACTATCTATAATGTTACAATATATATAAGTAGTTTAAAGACATACCGCATTTGTAATAATATTCTTCTCTTTAGTCACGATTTCTCACATATATCTCATAACGTAATACCCATATTCGACAATTCCCACTTGTAAAGGACACTACAATACAAAGTCAATAATTAATACACATATCATACAGATGCATTAAATATACATCATTTTATTAATTTTTTTCAATGCTCTTGTACTTACCTTTACTGTTTTCCAGAATGTGGTTTTTCGAGTCCTTTGCAAATTTTTTTGAGACTGAAAAATGGTCATTGCCCTACAGAGTATAGTATAATATTTAGAATGAAATAAACTTTACACCGAAAAAAAAAAAAAAAAAAACTCAAGCAAAGTTAGCTTACATGATTATATGGTTCTGAACATGAGTATAATTAATTATACTTACCCGGGATTATAAGAAGCAATAACTAACTGACCGTGTTCAAAAGCCATTAATCTACTAAAAAGGTTCCGAGCTCTAACTTCTCGAGTATTTTGGCCCGTGGTTATAAGAGATGGATCTACAAAAATATACTTCGACCCTTTGTTTGAATCAACAATGAATGAGTGTAGGTACCTACAATAATATATCGAACACATTAACTTACTACTAATTAATAAAGTGATAATATATCATGAACAAATAACATTTACATGCACGATATAAGCCACCATTGATAAAGTCTTCACTTTTTGCATGCTACAAAATTAGAAGGAAAACCAAAGAGCATAACTCTTTCGGCCAAAACCAAAGAGCTCAACAGTTAGTTAGAAGGAAATACTAGTCCCATCAACCATTACCTTTTCAGCGTACCTAAGAATAAACTTCAAGGATATTGATAAATTGGATGGTGCACTAGTAACTTCATTCTCTTCCGGCATCGCCTTTGAAGCTTTTTCCTAGCACAATGAAGATAGAACATGACTAAAATGTTCATTCCTAAATAAGATAGAAGAACATAGGACTTATACAATTCACCTTCAAGATCGGTGGTACACTAATAGCAATCATTTCCTCATCCTTTCCCACATTCTCTGAAACTTTCTCCTAAAACCTCCAAGTTATAATTTTATAAGTAATTAATAGTAAATTTACCTCATAATACAATTCACCTTCAAGATCGGTTGTACAATAATAGCTTCCATCTCCTTCACCTTCTTCCCTTCCTCATGTGTGGTTGATGTACTAACAACTTCCTTTTCCTACGATATAAATATAACAGTACAAATTAAACAAGTTAAAAATTATTATAACTAATAGTTGTAACCTTAATGCATCTCCTTCACCTTCTTCCCTTCCTTAAACTTTTGGATTTCATTCTTGGAGTAACTACCATACTCAGATCTTGGGCTATTTTGAATTTGATCTTCCAACTCCTTAAAATGTGCTTACGAAGTGCTTCATTTTCATCAAACTAAAAAAAAAAAGAAACATCATCCGTAAGTGCATCCCCAAACTGCATCATCTAATCTAATCACAAACTACATCCTTAAACAAAAAAAAAAAACAAAAAAAAAGAAACATACACATAACAAATATATACACATTTCAATAAAAAAAATATATACACATAAAAAAAATGCAAATTAAAGTTCTAAACTCAGCTGTTTAATTTTAAAAAAAATACTTACAGCGAACGATCCCAATGGCACCATGGACCGAAGATCCTCCGGACGACGCCACCGACAGCGAACGACCCACCAGACGACACCAATGGCAGCGGACAACCCACCAAACGACACCACCGGCAGCGGACGACACCACTGGCAGCGAACGACCATGGACAGAAACACTGATGGACTAGAGAAATGCGAGTGACAACGACTAGGAGAAATGCGGATGACCGGGTTTGGGGAAGGAGAGAAATGGAGAAAATGAAATTATAAATTTAAGGTTTTTCATTAAAGTAAGAAAAAATATTATTAGGTAATTTTTTTTATATTTTACTTGACACTAAAAAAATGTCAAGTAAGAGCTTCTTATACTTGACACGTGAAACATGTCAAGTAAGACCAAACGATCGTTTAACAACTCCAAATGATCATTTATAAAATACTATACGATCACTTAAAGTTTCTACATGATCGCTGAGTAACACTAGACGATCGCCCACAAACACCCCGCGATCGCTTACCAAAACTACACGATCACTTACAAAACATTACATAATCGCTTACCAATTTCTATACGATCGCCTACCAAATGCTATACGATCGCCTACCAAATGTTACATGATCGCTGAGTAACACTATACGATCGCCCAGAAACACCCCGCGATCGCTTACCCAGAACTACACGATCGCTTACAAAACATTACACGATCGCTTACCAGTTTCTATATAATCGCCTACCAAATGCTATACGATCGCCTACCAAATGTTACACGATCGTTGAGCTCTGCTACACGATCGCTGAGTAACACTAAACGATCACCTACGAACACCCCACGATCACTTACCCAGAACTACACGAACGCTTACAAAACATTACACGATCGCTTACCAGTTTCTATACGATCGCCTACCAAATGCTATACGATTGCCTACCAAATGCTACACGATCGCTGAGCTCTGCTACATGATCGCTTAGCTCTACTACACGATCGCTGAGTAACACTAGACGATCGCCCACAAACACCTCGTGATCGCTTACCTGGAACTACATGATCGCTTACAAAACATTACACGATTGCTTACCAGTTTCTATACGATTGCCCACAAACACCCCGCGATCACTTACCCAGAACTACACGATCGCTTACAAAACATTACACGATTGCTTACCAGTTTCTAAACAATCGCCTACCAAATGCTACACGATTGCTGAGCTCTGCTACACGATCACTTAGTAGAAGTAGATGATGAGCGGCACATTGCGATGACTTCTCCACGACAGAGACTTCCGAACTCCCACTCTCGAGAGCTCCCCTTCCACACTCTTGATATTCAGATTTCACTGTCCCCTCTTTCCGTTTTCTTCTTCTTTTAAACCTCCACTTCTCCCAATGGAATTGGACGCCCTCCTTAACCAATTCAACCACCTCTCCTTTATTCTTTCTTTCTTGATATTGTCACATAATTGGAGGCCTATCAAATATCCGAAATATTCTATCAATCTCCGCTTTTTTAGCCCTTTTACTTGACACGAAAAAAATGTTAAGTAAAAGCTACGTGTCAAGTAAGACCTTATATTACTTGACACGAAGTAAAGATTCGCGTGAAAATATTTGAAATATTCCATCAATCTCCGCTTTTTTAACCCTTTTACTTGACATTTTTTTGTCCAAAATCATATTGCTTGACGTTTTTTCTATAGAAACATCAAGTAATTAAAAACTACAAGTGTCAAGTAATGTAGATTTTGTAGTAGTGCCACAAACAATTTTTTTTTGTAAATTCAGTTGTACATTTTCAACATCCTCCACTTTTGGTACGTCCTATATCCACTTATTTTGGACTACTTGAACAACTTTCCAATTATTACCATATTTTGTGTCGTTGAGGTAAAAAACTTATGTGCTTGGATAGAAAAAATGAAAGGTTCATCAACATACCAAAAGTGAGATGTGTTGATTGATTTGTATCATAAATCCACTTGTGTCCTATCACTTTTGTTGTTATCTGTATCAAACTATCTACACTTGAACATAAAACATGTCTTCTGTTCGCATATTGGAAATCCAATACTCCGTCTAAAACACCGTAGTAATTGTTATCAACACTTTCATCACAACTGATCTCCCCCGACCACCAAAATTCCACTATTTTGTGTAGCTCGACGACTATCACGCTTTATAGTGTGAAATTATACTCCATTAACAATGTATCCACTGTAAAAGCACACCTCAGACAAAGGTCCCATTACAAGTGAAAAGAAATCATCAGATAGATCTTCTCTCTCACACAATTGTAGAACCTGATAATTCATTGTACGTAAAAAATTACTATAATAATGAATCACTTCTCAACTTCTAATACTATGTATACATGAGCTCTGAACCAATTGGAAAATTTGTGTTGATGTCGTATATATAAGTCAGGGGCGCCTTGAGCTTCACGACGAATTAACATCAAATGTTGTCTAGAATTGATCATTAGAAAGTTGTATCAAGACAATCATAAATAATTTATCTTAGAAGTTATCAAATTATAAAGTTTGAAACGTACTTGTAATAACCTATTATTTCTTTACAATTATTGAGAACGTAGCAATGTGCAATACGTTTTTTCTCTACTGATAGAGTCAGTAAAGTTGACGTCCCTAATGGTCGTATCTTATGCCCAAATAATTTAAATTCACGAAATATCTCATAATCGGGAATGTTATCATCATTTTGTTAATCTCTGTTGAATCTCATTTCAATCCTGCTTAGATATCATGAACAAAAGTTCCATGATTCATTCATAACATATGCTTCCACTATAGAACCCTCAAGATGTGCTTTATTCCGTACAAATTATTTTAATGTTTGTAAACTTCTTTCAATAGGATACATCTAATTGTAACTAATTGGACTGACCACTTTGGTTTCATATGGTAGGTGAACAGCAAGGTATACCATTACATCGAAGAAGGTGGGTGGAATATTTTCTCCAACTTACAAAGTATGACTATGATGTCTGCTTGTAGTTGGTTCAAATCACTTACACGTATTGTTTTTGCATATAAATCGCAAAAGAATGCACGCAATTTAACAATAACAGTGGACACATTCTTTGGTATGCTCAAATACCAATAGGGAGAAGTCTATGTAGTAACACTCATAGGGAGAAGTCTATGTAGCAACACTAGACAGCCATGTGTTTTCAGCCCTGATATTTTTCCATCTTTGTTATTCATACATCGTGATATATTAGACATGAATCCATCAGGACATTTCACTGATTTAAAAAACTTACAAAATGCAATCCATTCACTGTTAGTTAATGTGTACGCTGTATATGGCTTTACAAATCTGTTACCGACCTGTATCAAGTGTAAGTCATTTCTTATCTTCAAATCTTGTAGGTTTAATCAAGTGTTTATTGTATCCTTCGTTTTTCCTTCAACATTTAATAATGTGCTTGCCAAGTTGTCGCATCTATTTTTTTCAATATGCATTACATCCAATTTATTTCGTAACAATAGTCCAGACCAATATAGAAGTTGGAAAAAAAAATACTTTTCTTAATCCAATTTATAATTCATTTTATTTTCTTATCGTGCTTCGATGGATGTTTACTAAGCACAGGTAAGTTCAACATATATATTTGTTGTAAGAGCTTCTCCATTCATTGGAGGAAGTCTACGTTTGACCTTTCCATCATGTTGCCTACTTCTACACCAACTATGATCCTTTGGAAGATAACGTTGATGTCCCATAAATGATATTTTCTCTCTTACCCCGAAAGATGATTTATCTTCCTTACATATGGGACATTCCTGATAACCTTTTGTACTCTACCCAGATAAATCATCGTACGTAGGAAAGTCATTAATAGTCCACAATAAGATCTCATATAGTTGAAAGAACGCATCGGTAACACAATCATAAGTTCACACACCAATAGTTCATAACTCTTTCAATACTTCAATCAATGGCTGCAAGTAAACATTAATTTCCTTTCCAGGAGATTTTAGACCGGGTATGAGCAAAGACATGAAGAAGTTTGTCTCCTTCATGCATTTCCAAGGTGGTAAATTATAAGGGATCATCATCACAAGTCACATACTATAAGAAATACTCATATTTCCAAACGAATTAAACTCATTTGAAGCTAATCCTAAATGAACATTTTGGGGATCTAAAGCGAAATGAGGAAATTTACGATCAAAATGTTATAACCCCTCTACATCAGCTAGATGTCGTAACATATCCTCCATTTCAACTTGCTTATCTCTATGTCATCTCATGTCAGAAGCACTGTCTTTCGATCCAAACAATTGTTTTAATCTCAGTATCAATGGTAAATGATGTAATACCTTATGTGGGAGTTTTTTTTTACCCTTTCCATCATTAACTTTATACCCCCACAAAAGGCATTGTTGCATATCTCCAAATTCTTTCCAATACAATACACAATCATATTTGCATGCATGAATAGACTCATAATCTAGGCCTAAGTCATGCAATTTTCACTTAGCTTCATAAAAGGACGTAGGTATAGCGGTACCAACTGGAAATGTTGCTTTTAACAATTCTAGCAACATGTCAAACGATTTGTTACTCTAGTTATTGAGAACTTTGATATGCATCAACTTCACTAAAAAGTTCAAGGAGGAAAATCATGAACAACCAGAGTATAGTTCATCACGTGCTTCAGTCATTAAATCCTCAAATAAGTTTGTGGTATCTCTTTCTTGACCATTAGAAGGCATTTCATGATCGATCCCTTCTTCATTTGTGTTTTCATTTTCAATTGGAACTTGTAGATCGTTATAAGATTCAACATTTTATTTTCTTCAACAACATTATACTTTATATTAGTTTCTTCATCATTATCCTGTGAATGAGTTGTATGACTTTCAAAACCCCTAGATAAGTTGACTGGCTCTCCATGATATACTCATTGACAGTATGAGGGGGATATTCTATATGTTAATTGATGTTGCTTCACATCTTCTAATGACTCATACATTGAATTCATATAATTCTTGCATGGGCATCTTGTTCGCCCAAAATCATTAATATGAAACTTTGCCATCTCTAAAAACTGTGATACTCCTTCTCTATACTCAATCGATAATTTATTTCTAAGTTTGATCCATTCTTTTATTCATCCTTAAAAATAAATTTTTTGTGGCTAACTTGTAAATCCAACACAAGTTATTACCTGTATTCTTTAGTCAAAGAGTTATGGTTATGGCTTATAAGTAGACAATTTATAGTCAATTGTTTTAGAATCTAGAGTTGATAATAGTTCTAAGGTTGCTCGAAGTAATTGATAACTTTATATTGTAATATTTAGGAGGTTGAACTCATAAGTAATAGAAACATGCAATAGAAAGGTATAAATGAAAAACTACCCCAAAAATGAATTATGTCGCATAAACAATTTGCTAACTCTCTTACGTGTGCGCGTGTTTTTTAAACAGTAAATGGGATAGAAACATTTAAACCTTCAAATCAAAAGGAAGGTATTTCATTTTGACTCAAAATGAACCATGTTTGATAGTAAACAGATCAAAAAAGTCTTCAAGTAAAAAAAAGGGTATTATAGTAAACACATACACTATATGGTATCATTTAAATACACAAAAGTAAATTGAAGTAACACGACTAATAAAGATGAATAAGTGATGCAATAGTTTTAAAGTTGGGTAAAATGATCATAAAAGAAAAAAAACAACTCTCCTAAAGTTGAGAAAACACTCTTTAATTAATTAAGAACATACGAATATCTAAAAGCTTCTTGCAATTCTCACAAGTGGCTATAAATGAATGACTAGTTAGATTCCAAATGACTAAATGAAATACTAATTAAATTAAAATTAGCAACTAAATTTCAATATAAGAAACAAGATAATTAGACAAAAAGTTCACAAGAAACAAGATAATTAGACTAAATTTCATGACAAGAAACAAGATAACTATAGTTATGAATGGTAAAAAATTCACAAGAAAACAAATTCTAAACAAGAAACAAGATAATGTTTTAAACAAAAACCAAATCGGCAAAAGGATTAGAAAGCTATCGAAGATTACGACGGCAATGACTTCGATACCAGACGGTCAGAGATGATGACGACTGAAGTGGAGAAGAACAGAGGTTTGGGGCAACAGAGACAAAAGAGAGGAGAGAGCAGTAGAACAAAGCGGGGACCATAGAGAGGCGGAACAGAGCGGGGACCATAGAGAGGCGACGACAGTGATAGATCTACAAAATGAGTTTTTTTTTTTTTTTTTTTTTTTTTTTTGGGGGGGGGGGGGGGGGGGGGAATGAACCCTAAATCGGGTTGAAGAAAATGGAGACTATCTCCCAACGGATACACTAACCCATTGGGAGTTAATATGAACTCCCGACGAATAAAATAAGTCGTTGGGAGAAAATAGCCTCAGATATGCATTTCAAAACAAACTTCTGATGATACCTATCTAACTCTCGACGCCTATTGTACACCGTTGGGAGGGACCCTTTATGCCGACCCTCTCTCTCCCGAGGCTCATATTTGGCGTTGGGAGATTCTCTTTTTCTTGTAGTGTAATTATTATTTTAAAATTTTATTTTTCACAAAATGTAAAGTGTAAGCATAATATTAAATTTCCATCGACATGTCGATATTTCAACATTTTTGTGGGTACAACAACGATATGAGGAATGAATCGATATTTCCATTACATCGTAGAAAAATCCATGAAACATGTAAGAATAAGTAACAAAATATCACTAATATAAATATATATAAATAATAGTCGCCTTAACTTATTTTAAAAATCATAAATTATTTATTTATTAATTTAAATTTATTTTTCAATTTTTTGTTTGTATCACTTTTTTTAAAAATATTCATATTTTAATAAAATTAAAACTCAATACTTGTCGACATTTTAAACTTTTTGAGTAAAAAGCACTATATATAAATTGATTTAAAAAATGTAATGCGAGGAGGTTGGATGAGCCATCAATAATTGGCCTAAAAAAAGTTGGGGTGAGAGAGGCTCGAACTCTCGACCTCAGGATAACTCTAAGCTATGAGACCTACGCGCTAGCCAACTGCGCCACCACCCCTTTGATGACTTATAGATTTAAATATATTAATTTCTAATGTTTATCTTTAGCAGGAAACTATTATTATTGGATCTCTCGAATATTTCGTTTTATTTTTTGAAACTAAAAAAAATAAAAAGAAAAAGAAAAAGAAAAAATTGGAAGAAGGTATAAAGAAGAATCAAGAATAGTGTGGAGGATAGAGATGAAGGGAGTACACAGTTGAGTTGTCACCCTTTTTTTCTTCTCTCTTTCTGGCGCTAACCCACCGTTTTCAATACTTGAACTTTGAATTTCCAATAATACCCCCAACCCCTCCTTAATATACGGTCATTCGTGCGTGATTTTAAAATTGTTAAAATTATTATTATTATTTTTTAAATTACTCGAAAAATCTAAAATCATTTTAAATCAATCTTATTGATAAAAAAAATATATTTAAAAATGTAAAACTAAATATTGAATTGATTTTGGATAATTAAATTTGTATTCAAAGTAAACTTCTCATTGAAACATAATTACTCTCAAACATGTACTTAATTAGAAAGGAGTGTTTTTTTATTGTTCACTATTTTAATTCCTCATATTTTAATTTAATTAGACAAATTGTAAAACCACCTCTAAACTATGGTGTTAGTAATTACAATTATACCTTCAAACTTTCGATGGTAAAAATTAACCCTTCAAACTTGTACAAATATTAAAATTGGACCCTCTGAAAATTATAACAGTTGTATAAATTTGAGGGTTCAATTTATATCATTTGTAGGTCTAGTTTGTACAACTATTTTAAGTTTGAGTGTCCAATTTAATACTTATAGAAGTTTGAAAGCTAAATTTTTGTACTTGAAAGTTTGAGAGTGTAATTACAACTATCATCATACTTCGAGGTAGTTTTTACAATTTATCCTAACTTAGGTTGTGTTTGGGATTGATTTTGGAAGAAAGAGGAGTGATTATAACAAAAACTAATTGTTTTTTGTTTGGTAAAATATATTATGATTAAACCTATTAAAATCACTTCTAAGTCATACGAACATTTCACGTCCTTCTTAAAATCAGTTATTTACTAGTTTTTAGATTTTTCTAAAAGTAGATGCAATATTTAATAAAATTTAATTTTTAAATTTATCAATTAAAATTAAATTCATTTTATATAGGAAAATTTTTATAAATAAAAAATCTTAAAACTAATTACATTTTATGTCAAAAAGTTTTAAGAGTGCTTTGTACTTTTACAACTTTTTGCTATAAAATTTAAATATTTTTTATATTTAAAAATATTCCTTTTATATATTTATTTTAAATAATTATTTAATAGCTATAAAGTATGAAAAAATAATACTAAATCTATTTTAATTATTGTATCTCCAAAAGGACAATTTAGTTTTATCTTTCAAACACATACAACCAACTTATTCAAGTAAAAGACTGAAATTTATTGAAGATTAATACGCTTCCTAATTATTATCAATTATTTTAAAAGTTACAATAATCTCAAACAAAATTATACGGCTGGAAAGGAAAAAAAAAAAGTATCTAATGGCACAAATGTAAATTACATGAAATTGAGCCCTAGTTTTATAAGCTTGTTTCTTTCTCCCGCCATCTGGACCGTAACTGGAACACTCCGGAACTCTCTTGCACTCTTCCGATCTTCATAACTTCATTCTCTTCTTCATCTTCTTTCATTTTCTCGATCATTCTCTTCAAACCCTATAAATCTCAATCTTCAACTCATTCACTCCACAATTCAAAATATCATTCAATCCGTAAAAGACTTTCCGAAAAATCTCTGTTCTTCTTACTTACACAGAACTCTCTGCTTTCTGAAATTCAAGCTTTTCCGGCTATGGCGGCGAAAACTGAAGGCAAAGCCATTGGTATCGACCTCGGCACCACCTACAGCTGCGTCGGCGTTTGGCTCAACGATCGCGTTGAAATTATCCCAAATGATCAAGGTAACCGAACCACTCCTTCTTATGTTGCTTTCACCGACACTGAGCGTTTGATCGGCGATGCGGCGAAGAATCAAGTCGCTATGAATCCTCAGAATACCGTCTTCGACGCCAAGCGGTTGATCGGCCGACGACTCTCCGATCCGTCTGTTCAGAGTGATATGAAGCTCTGGCCATTCAAAGTGATTGCCGGACCGGGAGACAAACCGATGATTGTTGTTAATTACAAAGGTGAAGTGAAACAGTTTGCTCCGGAGGAGATTTCGTCTATGGTTTTGATTAAGATGAAGGAAATCGCGGAAGCATTTCTAGGGCAAACTATCAAGAACGCTGTAATTACGGTACCTGCTTATTTCAACGATTCACAAAGACAAGCGACGAAAGATGCTGGTGCGATTGCTGGACTCAACGTGATGCGTATCATTAATGAACCAACAGCGGCGGCGATTGCGTATGGTTTAGACAAAAAAGCTTCTCGTAGAGGCGAACAGAATGTTCTGATCTTCGACCTCGGCGGCGGAACTTTCGATGTGTCACTTTTGACAATAGAAGAGGGGATTTTCGAGGTCAAAGCCACCGCCGGCGATACACATCTCGGCGGCGAAGATTTCGATAATAGACTTGTGAATCACTTTGTTACAGAGTTCAAGCGGAAGAACAAGAAGGATATAAGCGGGAATGCTCGGGCATTGAGAAGGTTGAGGACGGCGTGCGAGCGAGCGAAACGAGCGCTGTCCTCGACGACACAAACGACGATTGAAGTCGATTCGCTGTACGAAGGTATCGATTTCTATGCGACGATCACTAGGGCTAGATTTGAGGAATTGTGTATGGATATGTTCATGAAGTGTATGGAGCCTGTGGAGAAATGTATTCGTGATGCTAAAATTGATAAAAGCCAAGTTCATGAGGTGGTTTTGGTTGGTGGGTCTACAAGAATCCCCAAAGTTCAGCAGCTTCTACAAGATTACTTCAATGGAAAGGAGCTTTGCAAAAGTATCAACCCAGACGAGGCTGTTGCTTATGGTGCTGCTGTTCAGGTAACCAAGAACATTTCATTTATACATGAACTCGATTCAATTAGGGTGTTCACAAAATTCCAATCCAATCATCTCAAAAGAAAAAAATTTGATCAGCTCCGTACTTAAACATATAAAATAACTAGAATAACTCCAACAACTCATATTGCCGGAGTTGCTGTTTTTTCTAATTGTGATCTAATTATGCAATTGGCATATTTATTTTAATTTATTGTTTCTTTTTATATATAATTTATTCAAAGAACTCCTAAACATAATTCTTTTTAACATTATGAAAACAGAACTTGAACTTTTATAATATATATTTAAATTAAAATCAAGTTGTTAATTTTAATTTAATATTTGAAAATAATAAAAAAAATTTCAAAAATAGGAAAATAAGGGATAAGTTGATAGAGGTTGATAAATAGATGCCAATAGAAATGATTTCTATCAGCGTTATTTGTATGAGTAGTTTGACTTTTTTTTATCTTACAAAAAATTCCAAATAATAAAGTAAGAATTTTATATATTAACATTTTATTTACTTTTAAAGAAATAAAGATTTTACATATTCATTTTATTTATTTTCAAGAATTTTAAGTTATTAACATTTTATTTACTTTTAAAGAAATAAAGATTTTACATATTCATTTTATTTATTTTCAAGAATTTTAAGTTAATGATCCAAATAACTCGAATTAGATCAAGTTTTTTTTATGTGATATGAGTTATTTGAGTTCAAGAAACTTATCCTTCAATCCACGACTCGTTAGATTTAATTTTTATTTTGATTTAGTCTTTGCATATTATAATCAAATTGAGATTGAAGAATGGAATAAGGAGAATTTAATATGGTCTGAATTCTTCATTTGACTGAAAAATCAAAGTTTGAAGTTCATAACTTTATATGAATTTGTTGCGGAACAACTTAATATTGACAACTTTAAATGGTTCTGTACAGGCTGCAATCCTAAGTGGGGAAGGAGACGAGAAAGTTCAAGATCTGCTGCTACTCGATGTCACGCCGTTGAGTCTCGGGCTAGAGACAGCCGGCGGTGTGATGACCGTCCTAATTCCAAGGAACACCACAATCCCAACAAAGAAAGAACAAATCTTCTCAACATATTCAGACAACCAACCAGGAGTTTTAATCCAAGTATACGAAGGAGAGCGAGCAAGAACCAAAGACAACAACTTACTCGGAAAATTCGAGCTCACTGGCATTCCTCCAGCACCAAGAGGCGTGCCACAAATCAACGTGGTGTTCGACATCGACGCCAATGGCATCCTAAACGTATCGGCAGAGGACAAAACCGCAGGAGTAAAGAACAAGATCACAATCACGAATGACAAGGGAAGAATGAGCAAAGACGAGATAGAGAGGCTGGTGAAAGAGGCAGAGAAGTACAAAGCAGAGGACGAGGAGGTGAAGAAGAAGGTTGAAGCTAAGAATGCATTGGAGAATTATGCATATAATATGAGGAATACAGTGAGGGACGAGAAATTTGCTGGGAAATTGAATCCAGAGGATAAACAGAAGATTGAGAGATCTGTGGAGGAAACAATTGAATGGTTGGATAGGAATCAGTTGGCTGAGGTTGATGAACTTGAAGATAAGCTGAAGGAGCTTGAGGGTGTCTGTAATCCCATCATTGCTAAGATGTATCAGGGCGGTGCTGGTGGTGGTGCTCCTATGGGCGATGATATGCCCGGTGGGGCCTCTGGGCAGTCCGGCGGGGCTGGGCCGAAGATTGAGGAGGTCGACTGAGGACACTGATTGGAGTTTGTGAAGTTTTTATGTAGAATGTGATATAACCCTTTTTTTTTTTTTTTTTCCTTCCTTTTTCCTTCTTAAATTACGAGGAATAGAATGATTTTTCTTTTTCTTTTGGGTGAAAATTGTGAAGTTTGTAATGTATGTTTGAGAGACCTTGCAATAAAAATTTGAATATGCTTTTTCTCTAAAGATGGATGTGAAGGACTGTTTCTGCCTTCATTAACAAACATTGTGAAATTCAAGCATCAATCTTCATTAAAAACGAAAGTGATAATGATGGTGAGATACTAGAAGATATGGCTGCTTTTTGAAACATAAATTAGTAATATGGTATTTAAATATTTAGGATTTTAGGAAATCCCTTATTTGATTTTCAAACAGCTTTAAAAAGAATAATTCTACCGTTAAATCGGAATGGGATGGCTTTGATTTGGAATTTTTTTAATTAATTTAATACTATTTTTATAAATAATGTGGACTTTCTCGTTTTTCTCTCTTCTCCCATGTCTTCTTCAACCCTTTTCCGGCCATTGTTGGCGTGCCTTTTCCATGAACCATTTACGAGAGATTCTGGTGTTCCAAACTACCATTGGTGGCATTTGAGAGAAAAATATTTAGGTGTATTTTGATAATATTTTATTAAATTGTCCAATTTTGTTTTTTTAAATATTTTAATGTTCTTTATATGAAAGGTAGCATCCATTATTATTGGGGACTTGGCTTTGTTTCTTCTAATTTTCTTGCTTTCAAGAGCTTCACTCACACACTCTTCTATTACAAGAAGTCCTTTAGTATACTTGTATTACATTTCAGTATAAATAGAAGAGAAGAGAGAGAAGAAACCAACCTATAAAACAGAAGGTGGTTATTACTTATTGCAAGTTTGATTTGTTGCTAAACAACTCCAACCAGTTAATCTAAAGTGATTATGTAATAGTGGGTTCGAACTCTTCTCATGTCTACACATGGAAAGGGGTTTTCTATGACAGAAAAGGAAATGTTATTCTTAACAACACAGTCGGAAAGCTCAGCAAACTTCGAGTTTGGACCTCAGCAGCAACCCATTTTCTACAGATTTTTGGAGTTTAGGCTTTACCCAACAGGCTTAATCTCTCATCTAACCATACTATAAACTCTTCTCCAGATCTGTAATGTTTCATTTATAAGAAATAATGTTAAACTAATAAAAATAAATGTCAAATAAACTATCCAACTAACCATTTAACAACCATATCATTTTCTTAGGGATTATTTAAAATCATTTCTCAAATTTTATGAACTAAAGTGTTTGTTTTCAAACTTCAAAGATAAAATAGACATCTACTTCGAATCTCAGGAACTAAAAATGCATTTTATCCTATTTTTTTATTTCAACTAGTCTAATGTAAACTCTAATTTTTTTTCTAAATGTATACCAATTAATATTCTCTTTCCAATGTATGGAACCTTATGATTTAGAAATTATATCATATTCTTGAAAATTAAGATAAAAAAATGTAGTTTCTTTTCCTATGTATTTTTTTAATACGCGATCTAGTAAATTGAAAATTTCATTTTCAAATTTTTAATTTATATAATTTTAGATTTCTTCAAAATGGTTGAGGTTTAGATTTGTATGTATTTTCTATTAGTTATGGGAATTCTTTTGATTTACCTAACAAAAGCCAAAATGATTCACATAAAAAATATGATTTGTGTATCAATTCCTATGGTCATTTTATATTAAAGTTAAGCTTAACAAAGTAATGTGGTATTTATAAGTCAATATGATCATGATTCAATTAGTATGAACTTATATCATCAATCTCGAAGTTTGAGCTTTTATCTCTTATCTCATCATATTGGACAAAAAAAAGTTCTATTAATAAGAATTAATCTATTTATAAAATTAAATAGGTTATAAGGAAACAGTTAATTAATACAATTTGAAAGTAAAAGAAAAACTTTTGATTTTCACATATAGAACAAATAAATACCAAGAAGAACGAGAACGTATTGGCCAACTAATACACATACATACACTACAATACGAGTTTGTTGAATGAAAAAAATAGGGGTAAATAAAAAGTCAGAATTTAAAATTTTATTTCTTTTGATTTATTTTTCTTCAAATTAAGCTCAACCTTGAGATAGTTTCATTATATATCATGACTTGAATTTGACTTTCTACAAAGGTATTATATTAGAATAGAACTAAAGATTGTTTTAGAAAAAGGGAAAAGAACTAAAGATTTTATACAAAAAAACACCAATAATGTGGTACATGGATGTGAAGTTACTTATGGTCCGTGGGTTTTAGTCGTGGGGTGGGTTATTGTTTAAGAGAAAATTAAAAGGATATTGTCTTTTTAGAAACTATTTAGGAAAATATTATTGTTTTCAAACTATTTGTAAAAATATTGTTGTTTTTTTTTTAAAAATAAGTCGAGGGTTCAAAATTCGACCTAGATAGGCGACCTTCCTTCCACTTGTACGTCGAACTTTGAACCCTCGACCTTGCCCTTCCTAATTTAATTATCATTCTGGAGACCTTCCTCTATCAAAAGATCGTATTTCTAAATTTTCATAAGGTCCCTCTAGAATTCCTTCCAAAACTTGTTGAATAATTTTTACGGATTCTGTCATCTCAGCAAGTCTGACTAAATAACGAGCTAATGAATCTCCTTCTTTTTGCCACTTAACTTCCCAATCAAATTCGAGAGCGAGATTATGAGAGAGAGCAAGATTTTGAGAGAGTGAGAGTTTGAGAGCGAGAGCGAGATTTTGAGCGTGAGCGTGAGCGAGATAGCGAGATTTTGATAGAGAACGAGAATACCGTACAAATTTTCCTTTTTTTTTTTCCTTTTTAATTATTACACATTCCACCTTCTTCTTTCTAATCTTTTTTTTTAATTTTCCATTTTATAAAAATAATTTCTAAAAATATTTTATTATTTTATTTAAACTCTAAAAAGAATAAATTAAAAAAAATAATAACTCATAAAAATGAAAAAAATGTAAATTAAATATCTCATTTATATAAAAATAATTACAAAAATCAATGTGTCCCACAAGGCGGACGTCGTCGATTTCGAGTTGGTTGTCGTCTTCGACTTCAAACTTGAGGTTGCTCAAGTTCCTCTTGATGTTGCTCTGGTACCTCTGCAGGCGCTCATAATATAAATATTCATTATGCTCTCCACAACCCCGACCATGTCTATGCACGTATGAAGATGAAGGACCAGCATTTGAGTCATAATGTCCTGAACCAAATACTGGCATCATCATCATCGGATTAACATAATTAGTTTGACTCTACGTTTGCGTCATATAGGGCAACTCTTCCACATTATGTGCAACCTCATCAAACTCATCCTCTTCCCGAACAGGTCCTCTACGTCTAGGAGTTGGTGGAGGTATATCGTACATATAATGAATTTCCTCCATATAGCTTTGGTTGTCACTACATATAGCAAGAACCTGGTTCGGATCATTCGCAACCTCACGGAGTCTATTGTTGTTCGATCTCTGTGAATTATAAAACAATTAGACCATATTTAAAATAAATTTAAATTAAAAAAAATAGATAATATTCATTCATTTACCAGATGACCCACAACTGCTCCCAAACGAGTGACGTAGCGCCTTGTGATATTATTATCCTAATGAATATATTCTGGAGTGACATCTGTGTCAAACTGTTCAAAAGAAACCCCCATTGCAATAAACCTTGCACGATAGTGCCATCGCACTACCAAATATGCAACTTTTTCGGACCAATCTCCAGTCCTTAGGTCAATATCATGTAGTACGGGTTCGATATTACAAGACGATGGGACATCCTGCTGAAAACCGAATTGTCTCATCACCCTGTCAGGAAGATGCCACTCACCAATGTGAAAACATATGAGAGGACTCATCGTCCGCCATATGTTTTGATCATTCGCACAAAAATTAGGCAAAATATGCACAATAATTTTGTACGGCTCCCAAATAACCTGAAACACAAAATATTATATCAGAGAATATTAAAGACAAATACAATAAAAATGTGAATAAAATGATCAATTAGGTTTAGTGTAATGTACATGTTCAGGTTGAAACAGATCAAACATGTATCTATACTGGTTGATTACATGTGTGGCTGTCCTAGTCACACAAATTTTGTTTCTCCACCTAAAATTTTAAATTGATAATTTAGAATTTAAATTAACTAGATCAGTGATATAAAAATTAAATTGAATTAAAACAACATATCGAGAACCGTAGGCTCGTCTAACTAACTGAGCGTCATTAACATGATGTAGCTGTGGAGCCATTGTTGAAAATCGCTCCCAAGCCCATAGTTGCAAAAGTATGAGAGGTCCAGCTATCTCTCGAACCTCAGCGTTTGTTGCTTTGCATAGTTGTCTATACAACCATGCCAAGCATGCTCCACCCCAAGAATACCGCCCCGCATCATAGAGGTTAGCTAACCGTGACAGGAACATCAAGTGAACAAAATGACTTGATTTATCTGAAAACAGACTTCTACCCATCATTTGTAGTATATATGGTTGCGTATATCTTATGACGGTTTCCTCGTCTGCATCATCTGTGAACTCACAAAATTGTGTTCCTAACCATATTAAACTTAACCTCAATCCTTTAATCTCGTCGGCAGATGAGGTCGCATCGAGGTTATCTGAGCAAGAGTATTTACAGGCAACATTCGAGCTCCTTTGAGGACTCCATTTATGCACTCTGATAGATTTGTCGTCATCCACCCATATCTGAATCCTCCATCATGTGCTTGAGTCCATTACTCTAAACTAATGTTGTCAAAAAAACTTAGACAGCTCCGATTTATTCCTTTGATATCTTCAATTGCTTTGTTGAACTTTTGAATTTGAATCTGACACCCGACACGATAAACATAATTTTTCAATGAATTAAATTTATACTTTTTATTGAAGTTGCTGACGATATGTCGTAAGCAGAAATGATGGTGACATTTCGGTCCCGTCCAACCATTTGCTAGGTTGTTCACGGCTGCAATTATACCAGTATGTCGATATGAAATTAAATACACCTCTTTGTGTGTTACAATTTCTCTAAAGTGTTTCATACTTAGTGATCTCAAACAAGTCATCATACCGAGCAGTACTGTTCATGTAACAAGTGGCAAGCATTCGACATTCCATGCTCTTTTCTCTTTTTTTTATATATATTTCTAATATTTCTTTTTTTTAGTATAATAATCTAATATATTCAATTTATTCAATTTATTGTCTAATGAATATTCAATTATAGTATAATAATTTAATATATTCAATTTATTGTCTAATGATTATTCAATTATAGTATAATAATCTAATATATTCAATTTAGTGTCTAATGATTATTCAATTATAGTATAATAATCTAATATATTCAATTATAGTCTAATGATTATTCAATTATAGTATGATTATTAGCTCTGTTTTCTCTTTTTTTTATATATATTTCTATGGAAAGTTCAAATAAAGTGAAGACTCTCGCTCTCTCCTAAGATTTCGCTCTCTTAATCTCGCTCTCTCCTAAGAACTTGCTCTCTCACTCTCGCTCTCGCTCTCTCCTAAGATCTCGCTCTCGCTCTCTCCTAAGATTTCGCTCTCTCTCAATATTTTGCTCTCTCTGTTATTGTTGTTATTTTTCCATTAATGATTACTAGCTTTCCTTTCTTCTGGAACAATCGCAAACACTTTTTTAATTATGGATCTACTACCAGAAACTCAATGCGTAATCTTAGCATTCAATGTGTATTCCTGAATAATCTCATTTTTCAATTATGCAACCATTTCATTTTACCAAGTTCAATGTTAGTCAGATTAGTCAATATAAACTAAATCTTGCTCTCTCTTGAAATCTCGTTCAACATCTTGCTCTCTCCTACTATCTCACTTTGAATCTCGCTCTCTCTTGAAATCTCGTTCAGCATCTCGCTCTCTCCTACTATCTCGCTTTGAATCTCGCTCTCTCCTTAATCTGCTTCAGCCCACTTATCTCCTTAATCGCTTTGAAGTTTCGACATGTGTGTAACCTTGGACAACCTAATATACAAAATTTTGTTCGTAGACAAAGCTAATTCGAAATTGTTTTTCATTCCAAGGCATAACTTGTATCCATGCGCTTCATATTCGCCTGGAGTTCGCTCCCAGAAATATAGCCATCCCCACCCCCTCACATCAATCCCACAAGCCTCCGTCTAATTCGAAATGATAAAAAATGCATAAGTTGTTAGAAGCAGCTCGAGTACACAGATACATATAGTATACCATCTCATTACTTTATTTCCTCTATGAGGGAAAAAGAAAAGTAATAAACATGCAATCTCGAGGGTGGATGTGTGTCGAAACTTCAACCTTCGATAACCTAAGCGAGATTCGCGAGATTTCCCTTGTCGAGGGTTGAAGTTTCGGCCTATGTATTATTTCCAAGTTTTTCTTTGTTCGTCGAATTCTCAACGTTCGACCTCCACATTAGTCGAGTTCTCAACATTCGACCTCTAGTCTCGAACTTCCAAAACAACAATATTTCTCTAATAAGTTTCAAAACAACAATATTTCTCTAATAAATTTTGAAAACAACAATATTAATATTAAAGGTCTTATTGTTTAATAAGGTTTTTAATGGTGGTTATATTTTAAATGTGTGAATGATGGTTCAGGTATTTCGTGAAAACATAAGGATATTATTATCCAAAAAAATTTGTTAAGATAAAGTTGTACCAAAAGAACCCAATTTAAGATAATTTCACGAGAAAGTGGCATCTCTTTAGGAGCTATTCCAACATTTAAAACTTGATTGATCAATAAAAATACGTATACTTGATGTTCCGCTCGAGAAAGAGATCTATGCCTGCTAAATAATGGTGATTCAACATGGACTCTACATCTTGAAACCAAGCCATGAAACTTACTCTAAATAGTTCTAATAAAGGATGAATGAGACGAGATTCAGACATTTTTAAACAATGAAATGCTAGACTTCCATTTCAGTTATAGGTGTAACCAATCCACTATCAAAGATACTGTAAAAAGACATAATAGAAAAATAGATTCAGAAGAAAAGATCTTCATTAGTATGTAAGCCAATTGTATACCCCCATCGATAAACCCAAGAATGAGCGATATTCACTAGCCAAGAGCACCAACCTCAACCTCGAGTAAAAGCTCTAACGCGGCTGGTTTATCAAAATGAGGATCCCAAATTGCATGAGTAAAATATAAATAATTAGGGGGACTAATTTTTTTTAATTATTAAAAAAAACTAAATGAATCAATATCGAGCAAAAGCTTGAAAGGGGAAAAAAATTGAGAAAAATTTTCAAACTTAAGAAAGTGTGTCAAGAAAGGAAATAAGTGTGTCAATTACAGAACACATTTTGGAGACAAATAAGAAGGGCCAACTTAATTTATATTATTCTGACGAAAAAGATGGGAGAGCAAGTAGAAAATGCTTGGCAAAGCAATTTATATATAATATAAAGAATTTTTTTTAAGTGTGTAAATTATAGATGGGAAAATTTTAGTTAATCGGTCAAGAACAGATGGAGAGACTACAACTTCCTTACCTAACAATTTGAAGTTCTTTTGGTTTACAAGTTTTCAGGTTCTTGCATTTGAAGCATCATCAGCTTCTTGCATTCTAAGCATACTCTCCATCTTTCAACCATTCCTGCTCAGCTTTCCCAACTTCTCTTCTCAAGCTAAACATCGTCCTCTTGAAATCACAAAATAAGGATCTATGTACATACTAATCAGTAGATACTCTTTAACTAAAAACAAATAATCAAGAGTTTATAGTTATTAATCTACATTGAAGATTCTTAATTTAGTGGATGATTTGCTCAATCCTACAAAAGCTAAGTTCATTAAAATGATGTGTCGATGTCCACATGCTTATAGTCAGAAACCACGTAATGATCTGTATTAACTTTTACTTTAGCTTATAATGAATCAATGGGACTATTGGATGATCACTATGCAAAGGTTTTACTGAGTTGACTGGGTTTGGAGATCATGATATATAGTTAATAATGAAGAATTATTCTAAAGAAAGAAGCAATAGAACAGCAATGATATCTCAATGGTTGGGACTTCAACAAGGCGGTTGAATAGTGAAGGGGAGGAAGCTTAACTTCAAGGCAAGACTGGGGACTTTGACACAGCAACCAACTCACCACCCATTACATGGACACATTAGGTGAAGAAGACAATTGAATATCTCATGGCACCCTTTTGCTTCTCTACCTTTCTCCTTCATAAAGCACATTCATTGCTTCAAACTCTCATCCTTCACTGAACGCTTAGTCTCTCCCCGTGTCAATTGCAAGCCATGGAAGCCAGCGCTGGACTTGTCGCTGGGTCTCACAATCGTAATGAGCTTGTTGTCATTCATGGCCATGAGGAGGTGAACTTTAATCAGAAAGTGCAGTGGGAGATAGTTTTGGTATGCGTGTTTGTGGCTGATATGGTTGTTTTTGTTTTGTTTTCTCTTCTGTAGCCAAAGCCGTTGAAGAACTTGGACGGTCAAGTTTGTGAGATCTGTGGTGATGAAGTGGGGCTTACTGTGGATGGTGATCTATTTGTTGCCTGCAACGAATGTGGTTTTCCAGTTTGCAGACCTTGCTATGAGTATGAAAGAAGAGAAGGAAGCCAAAATTGTCCTCAGTGTAAAACTAGATATAAGAGACTGAAAGGTGAAGCATATAACAAAGGATTGACTATGCAACAAAATAACTAGTTTCAACTTTTCTTTTTTCTTACACAATCTTTTTGGGTATTGTGAAGGGAGTCCCAGGGTCGAGGGAGATGACGATGAAGAAGACATAGATGACATTGAACATGAGTTCAACATTGATGATGAGAGGAACAACCATAGTCATGTGGCAGAAGCTATGCTTCATGGCAAGATGAGCTATGGTAGAGGCCCAGATGATGATGAAAATGCACAATATGGAAGAACACAGACAGTGAGTGTATGCAAAACTTTGATTCCTAGCCTCATTTAGGAAATGTTTATCCTAGATAATATTGGATTTATAAACAAAAATCTACATATGCAGCCAAATGGTGAGCTCCCTTTATCTTCTCAAGGTTATGGAGAGCAGATGTTATCTTCTTCATTGCATAAACGTGTACATCCATATCCAGCTTCTGAACCAGGTAAAAATTTTCTCTACGCCATTGTTTTTGCATTAGCTACATGAAGTTTCATTTTCGTATGGTAGTTGATATGCTTTCCAAAAAACCAGGGAGTACAAGATGGGATGAAAAGAGAGAGGAAGGTTGGAAAGATAGAATGGATGATTGGAAATTGCAGCAAGGCAATCTTGGGCCTGAACCTGATGATGCCAATGACCCTGACATGGCTATGTATGCTTGAAAATTTTGACAATTCCTTTCTAATTCAGATGTTTTAAATTTTCATTGGAGAAAGTTTCGTATTAATTGACTAGCAAACTGTTGTAGGATTGATGCAGCCAGACAGCCACTATCAAGGAAGGTACCAATAGCATCAAGCAAAATTAATCCGTACCGGATGGTTATTGTAGCCCGGCTTGTTATTCTAGCCTTCTTCCTTCGATACCGGATTCTAAATCCAGTGCATGACGCATTGGGTTTATGGCTAACTTCTGTGATATGTGAAATCTGGTTTGCATTTTCATGGATCCTTGATCAGTTCCCCAAATGGTTCCCAATCGATCGTGAAACCTACTTGGATCGTCTATCCTTAAGGTAATATCAATTCTAGAATGGGAAGGAGAAAAAAAAAAAACAGTGTTAGCTTAGTATGTGTCAACTAGAATTTCACCATCAGAGATAAATCATATGGATGTTGTAATGTAGGTATGAACGAGAGGGCGAACCTAATTTGCTTGCTCCAGTAGACATCTTTGTCAGTACTGTAGATCCGATGAAGGAACCTCCTCTTGTAACAGCTAACACAATCTTATCTATCTTGGCCATGGACTATCCAGTTGATAAGATTTCATGCTATGTCTCGGACGATGGAGCTTCCATGCTTACCTTTGAAGCAATGTCTGAAACTGCAGAATTTGCAAGGAAATGGGTGCCTTTTTGTAAGAAGTTCTCCATAGAACCACGAGCACCTGAAATGTACTTCTGCGAGAAGATTGATTATCTCAAGGATAAAGTCCAACCCACATTTGTGAAGGAGCGTCGAGCAATGAAGGTATGCAATTTTAATTTTTAACATATACACTGAGAGAAAAAGGTACTATAGGAGTTTTACCATATGTGCTCAATATCAATCTTGAAATATTTTTTGGTGCATGCAGAGAGAGTATGAAGAATTCAAGGTCAGAATAAATGCTCAAGTAGCAAAAGCCACGAAAGTTCCTACAGAGGGATGGATAATGCAAGATGGAACACCGTGGCCAGGCAACAACACAAAAGATCATCCTGGTATGATCCAAGTCTTTCTAGGTCACAGTGGAGGCCTTGATGCAGAAGGGAATGAACTACCCCGCCTAGTTTATGTGTCTCGTGAGAAAAGACCAGGTTTCCAGCATCACAAGAAAGCTGGTGCCATGAATGCCTTGGTAACTTGCTCGGTCAAGTTTCTCTCTTTCCCAACCCTAGTCTGTTCCTTTTCTTTTATCTAACCCCTTGATTCTGTACAACTGTAGATTCGTGTCTCTGCAGTGCTTACAAATGCTCCATTCATGTTGAACTTGGATTGTGATCACTACATAAACAATAGCAAAGCAGCACGAGAGGCCATGTGTTTCCTTATGGACCCTCAAGTTGGAAAAAAAGTCTGTTATGTACAATTTCCACAAAGATTTGATGGAATAGATCGGCATGATCGTTATGCCAACAGAAACACAGTCTTCTTTGATGTAAATACCCCATCTCCAAAATTTTGTGCATACTTGTTCAAGTGACAAAGCTAAAAAACATAAAAATGAACTATTTTCTTTGATATGCAGATTAACATGCGAGGTTTAGATGGAATTCAGGGACCTGTATATGTCGGCACTGGGTGTGTCTTTAGGAGGCAAGCTTTATACGGTTATGAACCCCCAAAAGGTCCTAAGCGCCCAAAAATGGTAAGCTGTGATTGTTGTCCATGCTTTGGACGTCGCAAGAAGCTCAAGAACTCTGGGGCAGATGGAGATGTTGCAGGTGAGTCTACATTTTTGTTGGTTAGCATCTCGGTGGATACATTGCCATCATTTTGTGATAACTCCTATTTAATATATTGTTGCTATATGAGTAGTGCTGGCAGATGACAAGGAGCTACTGATGTCACAAATGAATTTCGAAAAGAAATTCGGACAGTCATCAATTTTTGTTACCTCTACTTTGATGGAAGAAGGTGGTGTTCCGCCCTCCTCTAGCCCAGCAGCCCTGCTTAAGGAAGCAATTCATGTTATCAGTTGTGGTTATGAAGACAAAACCGAATGGGGTACCGAGGTAATGTCAACAATTCTTACTTTAGAAAACATCTGAACGCAACCTTCCTCCTCCTTTCTCTATTGACACGCTAATGCCTAAATCCAACAAAAAGTTATTTTCAGATATGGTCTAGAGATGGGTAGACTTGGAACTGGAACTAATGTCATGTTTGTGTGTGCAGTTGGGCTGGATTTACGGATCTATCACAGAAGATATTCTAACTGGTTTCAAAATGCATTGTCGTGGCTGGAGATCCATATACTGCATGCCAAAGAGACCTGCATTTAAGGGTACAGCTCCCATCAACTTGTCTGATCGGCTGAACCAGGTGCTTCGGTGGGCACTCGGGTCTATTGAAATCTTTTTCAGCAACCACTGCCCTGTTTGGTATGGCTATAAGGGTGGGAAGCTAAAGTGGCTCGAGAGATTTGCATATGTCAACACAACTGTCTACCCCTTCACTTCAATACCACTTCTCGCCTATTGTACCCTCCCTGCAATCTGCCTACTCACGGATAAGTTTATCATGCCACCGGTAAATATAGTAACATTTACATTATAGCCTAGAAAAGATAGTTTAAGCAGAAAATAAAGGGAAGAGGAAATCTGAGGAAGGCATAACTAATTCAAAAGTCATAGTAAATTCTAAATTGGATATTTAACTATAGTATTTGATAAATTTATTTGGCTATTGGCCCCTGTCCAGAACACAATTAATTAAGCTTTTATTTTCTCCCTAGTTTCTGGCAAGGTATTTTGCATGCCCTGACGAAATTATCTTTGGTTTTTGGACAAACAGATAAGCACTTTTGCAAGTCTCTTCTTCATTGCCTTGTTTCTTTCCATTTTTGCTACGGGTATTCTTGAGCTTAAATGGAGTGGAGTTAGCATTGAGGAATGGTGGAGAAATGAGCAGTTCTGGGTCATTGGTGGTATTTCAGCTCATCTATTTGCTGTTATACAAGGTCTGTTGAAGGTATTGGCTGGAATTGATACTAGCTTCACAGTTACATCCAAGGCAACAGACGACGAAGACTTTGGAGAATTATATGCCTTCAAATGGACAACCCTGCTAATCCCTCCAACAACTATTTTGATCATCAACCTTGTGGGGGTTGTTGCAGGCATCTCAGATGCCATAAACAATGGGTATCAATCATGGGGACCTCTCTTTGGGAAGCTTTTCTTCGCCTTCTGGGTGATTGTTCATCTTTACCCATTCCTTAAGGGTCTGATGGGCCGACAAAACCGCACACCGACTATAGTCGTCATATGGTCTGTGCTGTTGGCTTCAATCTTCTCCTTGCTTTGGGTCCGAATTGATCCATTTGTGATGAAAACAAAGGGACCTGATACCAAGAAATGTGGACTAAATTGCTGAAAGACTTCCTCTCTTTCTTGTTATTTGATGTGTGCATCACCAGAAGATTCATGTGCATATCCAGGAGATTTATATGCATGGACAGTGCACATAGAATATGTGAACTAAAAGTATGTGAAGCACAAGAATGAAAAAAAGTAAGAGTGAAATTTTTGTGTAGTATGACAATGTACCTAGTTTTGTGGACAAATGAAGATAACGTGTCTGTACTTTGTTTAATTCAGTTTGTACACAAAACAAATCTTCATATAGAAAATTACGATATTGTACTTGTACCTTCATCACCCTGTCCATTGAGAAAGCATACAGTATAGAAATCAAGGTTTCCATGATTCAATCTATTAGAAATTTTAGAAATTTGTATATCATCTTTTGATCCAAAACTAAGCTCTTCATGGATTCTAGAATAAACAGAATATTAAACAGTATAGAAATCAAATTTGAGAGCAACTGATATGAAAGATCTAGTAAAAATGACCAATGGCTTCACGTAAGCAAAAACGAAACAAAAGATCAAGGAGAAATATTCTCACACACATGCATAGAAATAGGCAACTTCTGACTCATAGCCAAAGATAATATAGAACCTCAGGGATTAACATTCTTGGATACGCATTTATATAATTTATTCCTAAATGCGGCAAATGGACCTCCTGAGTATCCAAAAAGTTAAATATGGAAGAGAATAAATATAAATACTTCATGCAAACGTTGTAAATAATCCATGCCAAAACCCTCAGAAACATAGCCAAGACCATTTATTCTCCTTTGCAAATGGATTTACACAATTTCTGAAGAAAGAGAATGTAAAGCCATGCATGACCTAGATATGTACCTACAGCACAAGTCAATATTCAACATTATTAATGTTTATGAACTGCTGATTTGAAAGTAGAATGCAGCTGAAGCCTGAATCTGCTGGATAAAGTATAGTTTTCAATTAAATGTTCAATAATTAATATGGAAGACAAAGGCATGCAAGGTCATATGAACAAAACTGTCGAGCAAACCTCTGTGCTATAACTCATGAAGGAAAAAACCTGAGATAATAGTAAACAAATATGTAAAAACTAATGGATGGAAATCCAATAAAGGGTTAAGTTGCTATCTCTTACATTTCTATCTGGCAGGTATAACAGTATAATCTTGTATTGTCACAGCCCGCAGCATATCAATAAATATCTGATGATTCTCCTGAGTTAAGTAAATCTTCTTTGAAAATAATCATAATATCTACAATTAATAAATTACCTCAATCTCATACATGAAATGTCAATGGCTTCTGGCTTTTATGGTTCCTCCAATCCAAGAATCTTGACTGCAATGGGAATGTTATTTTCACCAGTAGTCTCCACATGAACAAATACCATTTTTGAAATGATGGAATCTATTAGCATCCCTAACCACAATCACTCTCTCAGTGATCTTTGATATAAATTTAGTTGCAGTATGACAATCTAGACAAACTCGGAGGTTCTTGATAATCCTAATTTCAGTTCCAGGCTCAGTTGAAATAAGCCCAAAAGCAATTGCTAATTTTTCACTGTGGACATTCACCATTAACTCCTTCTCTTCATCCTCTACATCATGCAAAGCAGTAGTGACAGTTTCTGCCTGATATCCAGCCTCTCTCATTTTCCCTGTTAACTTCTCTAGCATGGCAAAAATGGCTGTGGCCTGAGGATGGGATTGATCCCCAGATGTGAACACATATTGTTGATTGCCAATCTCAATTAGAGTGCAACCAGGTGTTTTTGCTAGTTTTCTCTTCTTAACAACTTGTCGTACTGAAGCAGCTTTGGGGAAATTCCTGTCAGTAGAATATATATTAGAAAGTAGAACATAGTACCCCACATTTTCTGGGTCCAATTGAAAAAGTCTTTTAGAAGCAACATGGGCTATCTCTGTATTCTTGTGAATCATACAAGCGCCAAGCAATGCACCCCAAACAGCTGGGCCAGGCTCGAGAGGCATTCTTTCAATAAACTCCAAGGCATTTGTTAGCTGTCCAGCTCTCCCAAGGATGTCAACCATGCAAGCATAGTGCTCGCTCATGGGCTGAAAACCATAATTGTTAACCATAGAATGGAAAATTTCATTTCCCTCTCTCACCAAGCCAGAGTGACTGCAAGCATACAAGATAGAAAGGAAAGTAACCCTTGTCAGTGGAATCCCAGATCGCAACATCTCATTAAAGAGGTTTAGTGCTTCCTTGCCATGTCCGTGGAGACCATAACCGGTTATCATGGCATTCCAGGTTACCACATTCTTTTCTGCCATCAAGTCAAATAATTGACGAGCCTCCACGATGCTACCACATTTTGCATACATATCAACTAATGCGGTAGAAACATACAGGTTCGATTCAAGTCTTTCGCTCTTAATCAAGCCATGAACCCATTTTCCAATACTTAGAGCTCCAAGTTGCGCACAAGCTGAAAGTATACTGGTGACAGTAACAGGGTTTGGACTGAGTTGAGGCACCATTTCCTGGAAAAGAGAAATTGCTCTCTCTGTCAACCCATTTTGAGTATACCCTGATATCATGGCATTCCAGGAAGCCAAACTTTTCTCCGGAGATTCATCAAACAACTTCCTTGCAAATTGTACTTCATTTAGTCGACAATAAACAGTGGTAAGAGCAGTTGAAACCGAAGGTTGCGAAATAATACCAATTTTCATACTTAAATTTTGAATCAAGCAAGTAAGTTGCAGATGATTGAAGGGCGAAAAGACTGGAACTAAGCCTACCAAAGTGCTTGAATTAACACCTTGTCCGGAGGCAAGCAATTCTTTGAAGAGTGTTACTGCCGACTCAGTTTCATGATTGAAAGTATAACCCGAAATCATTGCATTATAAGATATCAAATCTGGTTGATCAATCTGATCAAACAATAGCCTTCCTTTGTCACTCTTCCCGCATTTTGAATACAATGATATCAATCCTGTAAGCACATAAACATCAGAATGGAGTCCTTTTTTTGAAGCCAAACATTGGATACCCATCCCTAGCCTATATTCCTGCAACTCTGCCACTGCTGTAAGAACCGCAGCCAAAGTTGTAGAATCAAATGACAACCCAGCATTGAGCATATCCACAAAAACACGTATCGAGTCCTCAAAATAAGAATTCCTAGAAAACCCAGATATCATTGTGTTCCAAAGAACTGTATCCCTCTCAGGCATTACATCAAACACCTTACGCGCCAACTCAGCGCGAGTAAATTTAAAGTACAAATCAACGATTGCAGACCCAACAAACAAATTCGACGCCACCCCATCAACAATGGAGTGCGCGTGCAACAAGACACCAACCCTCTCATCCTCAAATCTCGAAGCAGCTGAAATCGCAAATGCAAAAGTGAAATTGTCTGGCCTAAGATTAGTCCCTTTTCTCAAATGGGTATAGAGAAAGATCGAAGATTTAGGCAAACTATTGTCGGAAAAGCCTCTAATAAGGACATTGAACAAGAATAGATCGGGTTTGGAAACCTTAGCAAAGAGTTGGCGCACATGGTAAACGGCCCCGAGATCGAAGAACTTGTGGGTAAGCTTGGTAATCGAAGAGAGATCATTGTGGATACCGTGGAGGATTAACTGTGCGTGGATTTGGAGGAGTTGGGGAAGTGTAGTGGCCTTGTTAAGAAGCGTGAGGAAGAATTTTCGTCCATGAATGGCAGAGGTGGTAGTGTTTGTGCATATCATCTGCATTACCATGTATGTTATGCTATAAACTAGCCAATTAGAATCTCTTCTTTTTAAGGCTAAATTGTATTTTCCTAATCTCCTTTGTGTATATTATACACTCTTCTAAATCCCTTTGTAAACAGATAATTATCTTCAATAATATACAGAATTGAACATGGTAAAAGAAAAATAACTTTTTTCTGTTGCGAAACCTACTGTTTACCAGTCACCGCCGACTCAGATCTGCTCGTCCTCCGACGTGGGTCTCTGCACTTTTGTTCGTGGGACCGCCGCCTCGACATACCAGAACTGTTGCTGGTCTCCGATACTGGTCCAGCTCCGCCGCTTCGTCGTGCCACTACGGTCCAGCACTGCCGCACCTCTGCCCAGTGAGTTTGATTGGCACAACAATTCAAAGAAGGAAAACGGGTTTCGTGAAGCAACTGGTTCAGTTAAAAACGGTTTGACCGACCGGTTCAGTTCGGTTGAATGCCTGATTACGCTTGTTTCTTGAAGGGCCGGATGATAAACTAAAAATTTAAGTGGGTGTTTAGCTCACCAACATAAGTTAAGTTGAGTTGGTATAATATATACCAACTCAACTTATTGTTTGGCCCACAAACTTTAAATGTTGGTATATTTTACCAACTCAATCCAACTCTCTCTTCTTTCCATGTTTTCAATGGCTCCACCCATCGGTCACGGTTACACTCCCAGAACTAACTCCGGACTCCAATAACCACCTTCGATGAAAATTCCAGCGACTAACTCCAGGCTCCGACAACCACCTCCGATGAAAATTCCGACGACGAAAATTCGAACTTCGAAAACCACCTCCGATGACAACTCCAACGACCAACACCGAGCTCCGACAACCTTCCCGCGACCAACTGTGACAGCCAATTCTGGCCTCCGACAACCACCTCCGGTGACCCAACTCTGATGACCACCTTCGCACTATCAACTCCGATGATCAATTGGCTCAGATAACAAACTCCAATGACCAACTCCGACAACCACCTTTGTAGGCTTCGACAACCACCTCCAACTACAAACTTCGATGAAAATCACATTCGATGATCTTCTTTGATCTTCTTTGAGCGAGCAACTCCGACGGTCAACTCGAGGCTTTGACTAATATCTTCGATGACAAACTCCGACAACCAACTCTAATACAACCTTCATGCAAATAACTTTGGACTCTAACAGTCACCTCCGACTACAATCTCTAGTAAAAATCATATTCGATGATCAACTTCAATGACCACTTTCGCCCGACCAACTCCGGGATTCGAAAACCACCTCCAATGAGAAACTTCGACAACCAACTCCAATACACCTTCATGTGACAAACTTCAGGCTCTGATAACCACCTCTGACTACAAACTCCAGCAAAAATCATTTTCGATAATCAACTTCGACAACCACTTCCAACTACTGTGTAGAATATTTATAAGTAATGAATTCACATATCAAACGATGTTAAGAATATTTAGATGAAAAGTATGTATGTAGCTGAAAAGTATGTAACATATATAAAAAAAAAAAAAAACCACAATTTTTTTAAAAAAAAAATTCATGGAACATTTTCCAACAAAAATTTGTGAAAAATAAATATTTTTTCTTTGATGATCCTCCAAATTTAAAGGAAATGAAAATGAAACTGTTGAAGAAATTTGGTGATATTCCATTGGTTGTTACGATGAAGGGAGAGATTTAATTAGAAAAAAATTATGACATAGTAAAAATATAGAGCAACAATAGGAAGAAGAAGAAAAAGAAGAAGATGATAATGAAATTCATGAAGAAAAATTAGCTAGAATCAAAAGTTTTGATTTCACTTTAGTTTATCATCTTATTTAACTATATTTCTACAAGAAATGTAATGAATTGTTGTTCAAGCCCAAAAAAGAAAGAAAGAAAGAAGGAAAGAAAAGTTTTAAAAATTAAAAGAAAAAAATTGCAATCCATATTTTATTCAAACAAATAAGGGTAGAATTATTGAATAAAAAGTTTCAAAACAAAAATAGTAATCATAAAAGCATATTATTTAGAGTTCAAAAAGTTGCATTAGAAACCCAGACATATGAACTCAACTCTGCATCCCCAAACACAGACATGTGAACTCAGACCAAATAACTCTACACCCCAAACACAGACATATGAACTCCAGATATCCTATTTCAACTCAGTGCCCCAAACATCCCCTAAATAAGATATTGAAGTGAAACTTTTTGGCGACGAACAAAGGGAATTTTGTGCAAATAGCTCTTTTGAGCGCCCAAATGAATAAAGGTTCAATATTTGAAATCAAACGAAAAAAAACGGATCTTTGTAAAATTATAGATTTTTCCCCGAGACATATTGGATTTTTGACAAAATATTAGAAGTATAATTTGTCCCACGTCAGTTAAATTGAAGAATAGGGATGAGCTCCAAGTTTATAAAAGGAGTCTATGCCTCTAATTTCAAGTCGTTCCAGATAGAAACACTTTAAGCTTGGGTGTGCTAACTCTACTTAAATTTCCTTTATGTATTCTCTAGTTTGAGTAGGGAAAATGTTTGAGTAGTCAAAAGCTTTGAGAGAGTGCTCTTGTAATTGGGATCGAGGAGAGAATTGTGGAGTTTTCCATGTAAGTTCTTGTGTTTTCAGTTTTATTTTATTTTATTTTATTTTATTTTGTTATTTTGTTATTTTGTTATTTTTTATTTTTTTGCTTATTCTTGAGGTAGAAGTGAGAGGTTTTTTCCCTAACAAGTGGTATCAGAGCTTTAGATTTAGAATTTCTTGATTTTTTGAGTATGCTCTATGGTTGTAGCATTGTTTGAGCTTTCACATCAGAAAAGAATTCTTGAGACGGACTACGATATTGTGAATAGTGTGAGTTGGTTACTATTTGCCGATTTGCTAGGAATGAAGTAGATGCGTGTCAAACTTTATGAGTCTAATAAAGTTTGATGTGGAGAAATTTGATGGAATGATCAAGTTTGGTTTGTGGCAAGTGCAAGTCAAGGATGTGTTGATACAATCTGGATTACACAAGTGCAAATAAGCGATGATGGTGTTCTAGTGCAGTTCTAGTGTGATTCCAATAGAGGTTTAAAAATGAGAGTCTTCGAGTAGAAGATAGGTTGCTGGGCATGTAAATAGTCTGGGCACATGAAAAATAGAGCAAGTTTGTCAAAGAGCTCTAGATCGGATGATGATGGTGCCTTTCTCGACAGGGGGGACGATGAATTCCTCTGAAGAAGATGGAAATCATCCTCGTGATATGTCCACTTTACCATGATAGAGGATGTGATGTTAGCGGTTCCACAATTTTGAATACGGGCATTGACTTGGTGGTTATTGATGAAAAATAGGAAAAGAAAGAGACCAACACAGTTTACGTGGAAACCCTAGAATAGGGAGAAAAACCACGATATAGAGCTTTTTCTTATTATTTTTAATTGATACACTGAATACAAGAGAACAGGATGATTAAATAGACAGTAGAGAGCCTTAGAATAAGAGACAATTACAATAATACCCCTAGGGTAAAACCCTACTTTCAACACTCCCCCTCAAGTTGGTGCATAAATATCAATAAGACCCAACTTGTTAATACAGTAGTCAAAATTTGGTCTCGGTAACCCCTTGGTGAGAACATCTGCCACTTGTTGACTTGAGGGAATATAAAGGATGCAAATGCTTCCATTATCTAGTCTTTCTTTAATGAAGTGTCTGTCGATCTCTACATGTTTGGTTCTGTCATGCTGGACTAGGTTGTTTGCGATGTTTATTACTGCTTTATTATCACAAAACAACTTCATTGGAAGCTCACTGTCTTAGTAAAGATCAGACAACACCTTATTCAACTAGATTTCTTCACATATCCCTAAGCTCATTGCCCTATACTCATCTTCAACGTTACTCCTAGCCACTACTTCCTGTTTTTTACTTCGCCAGGTGACAAGGTTACCCCAGACAAAGGTGCAATACCCAGAGGTTGACTTTCTATCAAGAGCCTGCCTAATTAGAATCGGTATATGCTTCTATAGTTCTTTTTCCAGACTTCTTGAACATCAGACCCTTACTAGGAGTCCCCTTCAAGTACCAAAGAATACGCTCAACTGCAGTCATATGCTCCTCATAGGGAGATTGCATTAATTCGCTCACCACGCTTACTGCATATGAAATATCTGGTCTTGTATGGGACAAGTAGAACAACTTTCCGACCAACCTCTAATACCTTTCCTTGCTAACAGGAACTTTGTTGTTTATAACACCAAGTTTTGCATTATACTCCACGGGTGTGTCAGCAGGTTTATACCCAGACATACCTGTTTCTTTGAGCAAGTCCAATGTATATTTCCTTTACGATACTGAAATACCTTCTCTTAATCAAGCCACTTCCATTCCAATGAAGTATCTCAGCTTACCAAGGTCTTTAATCTCAAATTCTCTGGCCATTCTCATTTTAAGCCTTGTAATTTCACCCTCATCATTGCCAGACAGAACAATATCATCAACATACACTATGAGGACGATAATCTTCCCAGAGTCAGACCGTTTCGTAAACAGTGTATGATATGAGTGCCTTTGCTTGTATCTCTGTGCTTTAACAAATGTGGTGAACCTATCAAATCAAGCCCTTGGGGACTGTTTTAGTCCATACAAAGACTTTCTCAGTCTACAAACCCTGTGCTTGAACTGACTCTCGAATCCAAGAGGAGGGCTCATATAGACTTCTTCTTCAAGTTCTCCATTTAGGAATGCATTTTTGACATCTAACTGGTGAAGTGGCCAATCTTTGTTTACAACAATTGACAACAAAAGCCGAATAGTGTTGAGTTTGGCCACGGGAGAGAATGTTTCAGAGTAATCAACTTTGTAGGTCTGGGTGAAACCTTTAACAACCAGTTTGGCTTTATATCGATTAATCATCCCATCTGATTTGTATTTTACGGTGAACACCCATTTGTATCCAACTGTCTTGTGCCCTTCAGGTAAAGGCACCTATTCCCATGTACCATTTTTCTCCAGAGCCCTCATTTCTTTCATAACAGCCATTTTCCATTCATAGTTCTCCATTGCTTCACGAATACTGCTTGAGACCATGATAGTATCCAAGCTGGTAGTGAGAGCTTTAAATTCGGGAGACAGATTGTTGTATGTCATGTAGCTGTGCATAGAGTACTTTGTGCATGAATGAGTACCTTTCCTTAGTGCTATTAGAAGATCGAGAGAGGCATCATGATTTTCCAACTCTCTAGATTTCTTAGCATAATCGGTCACCTGTATATCAAGGGTTTCAGTAGTATCTTCCACTTCCTTATCACAAACTGGACCTTTCCTTTTACTGCTATCATTCTTAGTTGTTTCCTCATCTGTCACATTTTCAGTATTGCCACCTCCTTCATACTTATCTTCCCTACACTTGTTAGTCTCCATACATATATCAACATCATTAGTTTCAGGAATACACGTACCTGGACCAGATGCAGGGTCTGATTCATGGACCGGAGCCGACTGTTCAACAGGTGGCTTGCCTTCCTTTCTAAGATTCTTCCTATAGTAGGTTATCCAAGGAATCTGGTTGGTAGGGAGGACAGGACAGGCTTTTTCAGAAATAGGGAAAGGAATCAGGACGGATTCCCCTAAGGGGATATCATAGGAGGATCAGTTAGGCTCTTCACTCAAGCTCTCCCCCTGAAGATGACTAACGGGGAAGAAGAGTTGATCTTCAATGAAAGTTATATCCATGGAGACAAAATACTTATGAGATGACGGATGATAGCATTTATACCCACGTTGGTGGAGAGGGTACCCAACAAAAACACATTTCTAAGCACGAGGGGTGAATTTTGTGCGATTTGGGCCATGGGAGTGAACAAATGCGACACAGTCGAAGACATGGAGGGGTACATCAGAAATCAGGCGAGTAGTCGGAAAGGATTCTTTGAATAAGTCTAAGGGATTATGAAAGTCAAGAACACGAGAGGGCATGAGATTGATGAGGTGGGCCGCTGTAAGAATGGCATCTCCCCATAAGTAGGACAGAAGAGTGGCAGACAACATTAAGGATTGGGCAACTTCCTTCAGATGACGATTTTTACACTCGGCTACTCCATTTTGTTGGGGAGTATAAGCACACGAGCTCTAGTGGACAATTCTCTTAGATACAAGAAATTCATGGAAAGAGGTGTTAAAGAACTCTTGTCCATTATCACTCCTCAAAATCCCAATCTTGGCATGGAACTGGGTTTTAACCATATTATAAAATTGTTGAAAGATGGAAAAGACCTCGGACTTATCAGCAAGTAAGAACACCCAAGTGAGGTGTGTGTGGTCGTCTATGAAGGTGACGAACCAACGTTTACCAGTTGAGGTAGTAGTAGGTGAGGGTCCCCAGACATCACTATGAATGAGGGAAAAAGGACTAGACGACTTATAAGGTTGAGAACGAAAAGTAATACGACTTTGTTTGGCACAAATATATACATCACAATTTAGAGACGCTATGTTAATATTGCGAAATAAAGGCGGAAATAAATATTTCATATACTGAAAATTTGGATGTCCTAAACAATAATGCCATAACATAAAGTCATTTTCAGAAGTAGAAAAATTTAAAGACTAGTTCTATGATCCCTCCTAGAAAAAGCATCGTCAGAAAGGAAGTAGAGCCTTCTATCATGCCGGGCAGTGCCAATCATCATCCCCAACTTCTGATCCTAAAACACAACAGAATCTGGTGAGAAAATGGCCTTACAGTTCGGATCTCTTGTAATTTTACTGACTGATAAAAGATCATAAGAGATTTTAGGCACATGAAGTGTATCACGTAGTACTAAACCATCAAAAGGAGAGGTATTTCCTTTCCCTACAACTGGGGCAAAAGACCCGTCTACAATTCTAATACGTTCGTGCCCCGCACTCGGACAATATGAAACAAACAATTTTGAAGAATTGGTGAGATGATTTGTGGCCCCTAAATCTACAATCCAGGGTTTCTTGCCATTAATGCTAATAAGACCAAAAGATGGAAATGTACCTGATTGCGCAATGGCACTCACCCCAACAGCACTCAAATTGGTCTTATTATCGGTTTGATGCTGTGTATTCTCATTAACTGAGTCACTTACGAGTACACGCCTAGAGTTTGATTTGTCATGTGATTGCCGTCTTCTACTGTTTGGGAGCCTGCTGTGCAGCTTTCAACATTGGTCCTTCATATGCCACGACTTCTTACAATGCTTAGAAATAGGTGTGGGCTTTTTATCACTGTCGGTACTGGACGCCTTTGTAACAAAGGCTGATGCATCAGTGGAAACAGCCACAGGATTGTTCATAGCATGTGATCGATCCTCTTACAGTCGAACCTCTGAACAAACTTCTCTGAGAGAAGAAGTAGGTTGTTGACCCAATATGCGACTCTGAACACTGTCAAATTTTAGGTTCAATCCAGCCAAAAACATATACACCTGATCTGCCTCTTCAAGTTTCAAGTATTGGGTCCTATCTTGTGCGCAGTTCCATACAATCTCTTGGCAAAGGTTCATCTCTTGCCAATATACTAATAATTTATTAAAGTAGGAAGTAACATCCATGGTCCCTTGTTTGCACTCATGGACCTGTTTGTGTAACGTGTATAACCAAGATGCGTTCTGTCGCTTCGAGTACAGATTCCTGGCTGCCACTTAGATATCTCTAACAGTTGCTGTATACAGTAAGGGTCGGCCAATTTGTGGCTCCATACTATTGATGAGGACAGACCGTAATAGAGAATCCTCTCCTTTCCAGATTCTTTCTTGAGGATCGCCTGGGATAGGTTTCAGAATTTCTCTTGTCAGATACCTGAATTTGTGCCTTCCTTCTAGGGCCATTCTGATTGACTGGGACCAGGAAAAATAATTCTCCCCATTCAGTTTTTCTCCTATCAGAAATCCTATAATATTTCCCATTGAGCCAGTTAAGTAATTTGTATTGGGCAAAATAGAGAACGAATTTACCGGATTCCCTTTGGTGACTGATTGAGGGTTTAGACCAAGGGCTGTTTCCAAATCTGGAATCTGCATTTGAAGATAGGCTAATCTGCGTCGAACATCGTCCAGGTACTGAGCCGACCCATCCTGATTTGGTCTGGCTAGAAAAGCGCCTTCGACTGACGGCTAGTTGGGAGCAAAACCAACTGGGTATACTGAAATCTGTTTGACCGATAGTTGGTTGGGCGCGGAACCACCTGGGTACGCTAGAATGGGTGCGTCGGCCAGAGAAAAATGGACTGGAGGTAGCGATGCTTGGAAGAACTGTTGTGGCGTCTGGTCAGCAACTCGGATCTGCGCCTGAGAGAAACGTGGTTGGACAGGGACAGACTCGATCGGTTAGGTCGGTTCTCCTCGAATCTGCACCTAGGAGAAATATGGCTGAACAGAGATAGAATCGTGCGGCATGGTCGGTTCTCCTCGGATCGGCTCCCAAATCAATTGCGGCTGGACGCAAAGGGAATGGCCGAAGATTCGTGTGGGATGGTCGGTGCGAACGAGGGTCTTTGTGGCCCGATCTCACGATTCTCTCCTTCGAAGGGACCCCCGATCGACGTCGACGACGCTCCCTGTGGTGGCTGGACGACGGCGATGGTGGCAGGAAGAAGTTGTGGTAGGGCAGATTGAAGAAATATCTTTTACAGTCTCTTAGATAACAGTTTTCATGTCCATGATTGAAGCTTCATCTATAAAGGATGTCTGTGGTTGGTTTTCGTCAATGACGGCTAGGATTTCGTCGCCATGCTCTAATACCATGATGAAAAATAAGAAAAGAAAGAGACCAACACAGTTTACGTGGAAACCCTAGAACATGGAGAAAAACCACGATACAAACTTTTTTTCTTATTATTTTAATTGATACACTGAATACAAGAGAACATGATGAATAAATAGACAGTAGAGAGCCCTAGGGTAAGAGACAATTACAATAATACCCCTAGGGTAAAACCCTACTTTCAGCAGTTATACAAGGTATGTGATGGAAGTTATGTCGATGGTTGAAGAATTTTCAGGTGAGCCAAATAGGTGGAAGTTGCACCATAAATATCAGTAAAGTTTACTGTCATGTGAAGAAAAAGGAAAATCTTGGGAGATGGTATTCCAAGTGGTCTATTTTTTATGGTGGAGTGAGTTATAGTTCTCTAGTTGAGAATTATGATTGTTGGTGAAGTTAATGAATGTTGCAGAAGCTATGGATTCTTCAAATATCTTGCCAAGGTGAAATTTGTTGGGTTTTTGACAAAATATTAGAACTGCAGTTTGTCCCACATCGGTTAAATTGAAGAATGGGGATGAGCTTCGAGCCTATTAAATATGTCTATACCTCTAGTTTTAAGTCGTCCCAGTTAGAAACACTTTAAGCTTTGGTGTGGTAAGTTTAGTTAAATTCCCTTTATATATTCTCTAGTTTGAGGGTGGAAAAAATGTGTGAGTAATCAAAAGCTTTGAAATAGTGCTTTTGTACTTGGGATCAGGGAGAGAATTATTCTATGTGATTGTAACAATTTTTTACATAGTGGATTTCTTTCTGGCGGATCATGGTTTTCTTTGAGTTGGGAGTTTTCCACATAAATTCTTGTGTTTTCGGTTTTATTATTATTTTTAATCTCTTTGTTATTTTTTTGCTTATTCCTACAGTAGAAGTGAGAGGTTTTTTTCTCTAACAAGTGGTATTAGACTTTAGATTTAGAGTTTCTTGATTTTTTTAGTATGCTCTGAAGTTGCAGCATTGTCTGAGCTTTCACATTAGAAAAGAATTCCTGAAACAGGCTACAATATTGTGAATAATATGAGTTGTTTACTATTTGCTAATTTGCTAGGAGTGAAGCAGATGTGTCGCAAACTTTATGAGTCTAGTAAAGTTTGATGTGGAGAAATTTGATGGAAGGATCAAATTCGACTTGTGGCAAGTGCAAGTCAAGAATGTGTTATACAATCTGGATTACACAAGTACAAGTTAAGCGATGATGGTGTTCTAGTGCAGTTCCGGAGTGATTCCAGCAGAGGTTTAAAAATGAGAGTCTTCAAGCAGAAGATAGGCTGTTGGGCATGCAGACAGTCTGGGCACATGAAAAATAGAGCAAGTTCGTCAAAGAGCTCTAGATCGGATATTGACAGTGCCTTTCTTGATAAGGGGATGATGACTTCCTTTGAAGAAGACGGAAATTATCCTCGTGGTCTATCCACTTTACCATAATAAAGGATGTGATATTAGCGGTTCCACAAGTTTGAACACGGGCATTGACTTGGTAGTTATGCAAGGTATGTGGTGGAAGTTAATTGGTATCAGAGCCAATTTTCTTGCATTTACGTTCTTTGGTTTTGTTTTTAAACAAAATCTAGCTTAGAGGTGGGTTTGATGTTCTGCATTTGGAATGTTTGACGGTTTACAATATTGAATGTTTATGGTATTTGGCACATAGATTTTTCATTTTATTTGGGTTAAAATGTAAGGGCCCAGTGTTTTTGGACATTTAATTACATGCTTCGAGTCTTTAAGTCCATGTCGATCAAAAGGCCAACAGTTGCTGAGGAGATTGGAGAGAAATGGAGGCTTTCGAAAATGTTCAAAGCTGGAAAATTGCAAATCTGACGCATTCTGCCTTGCAGCGTTGTGCGAGGCGGCGTGCAATGTTCGTAGCGTTGCGATGCTAACCCCTCAACATTGCACACTCCGAGGGCCTGACGAAAGAAGCAGCGCACGCACATTGAAGTTTGTTGCCCTAATTTGCTTGTAACTTAATTTTAATTAATTAAATAAGTATAATTGTAATATTAAAAATGTTATATTAATTTAATTAATTAATTTCTCTCTAGGGAGCTAAAAATCGGTCTAATTAATTGCTGATTAATTTAATTATGCATAAGATGTATGATTTAAATTAGTTTTGAATGGTGCGTAATGTATGTCATTTAGATTTAAAATCCCACCTTAGGATAAACATGTTCATGCATCATATTTAAATATAAATGTTATAATTTTGGATACATGATTAAATTAGCATGCTCATGCATCTTAATATAAATGTTATATTATTTAGATTTATGATAAATTAAGCATGTTCATGCATCATGCGATATTATAATTGTTATAATGTATGATGATATGATGATTGATAATGCTTAATGATTGTTTAATATAAGAGTTATATTTTACAATGGAAAAGGAATTTGCATTGAGCATGACATTACTTAGATTAAATAAACGTTATATTTTAATCAATGCCACCAAATGCAAACTTATAGATTTTATTTTTCATTATTTTGTAACGGTTATAAAAATAATGAAATTAGAATTAAAATCTATAGTCAAGAGTTGCATACAAATATAGGCCAAAATTAATTTTATATGGTTTAAAATTAATTCACATAGACTTATGTTAAACATGTTTCTAATGAGATTAGAAATAGGTTAATCTTTTGATTCATTTTAATAGGATTAAAATGAACTTCAATTAAAAGATTACATTTATAAAATAATTGCCCATAAGGGACTTTTGTCTAAGGAACGTTCTGTTTAGGCTGAGGTTTTTAAGCTGATGGAAACGGAACACCTCTACCTAGAAATCGACCTGAAAGGTGAATTGGGCAAATATTTTATAATCATGTAATAAGTGATCAATTTTGTTAGAGTTTAATGAATGAGATTACATATTGTTAAAATATTCAATATAAGTGTTTATATCGAGCAAATTAACATGAATTGGCTAAAAATTGATTAGTCGGATTTTACTGAGTTAATAAACCCATCATTTACAAAACATTTACCCACGCTCTCTCTAAAAGTTCACAATGTGAGATTCATGTTCAATCTTGTGGTGTCCTGGGTGCACCCTCCCTTAAGAAGATATTTGCATGGGTCGATATCAAGGTGAATGGAGAAAGTGTTTATAGTAAGTGGGAAAAGGACGTGTGTCAACACATCTTGCAGTCTTCTTCATTGGTTTGAAACGTCATTTCCATGCTCGGCCTCGTGGCGCCTTGGGCGCATCCCTCTTAAGAAGGTGTGTGCATGGGAAAGGGACGTATCAAACTCCAGAAATGAATAAGATCGCTATAATCAATTGTTCCAATCATGTTCTTCCCTGAGGCAGACTGGTTGGGGTGAGATTATAGGGTTGAAAATGAAGGGTTACACTTAAGATAAAACATTTGATCAAATGAATGATAATAAAATATTATATGAATAAGAAGTTATTTTGGGATAATATTTGATTGAAAGTGTCTCACTTCAGTGATAAGAAATAACTATACACCCTGAGGTAAAATTTATTCTAAATCACTGAATGTATCATTGTAAAATAAATAATGTTGGGTTCATTATTAGTTTTTGTTAAACTTATTGGATTACTAAATGTATCATTGCAAAATAAATAATATAAGTAATTTGTTTTGTATCAGCATGTCTAGCTCAATTGTTACTTTTCTTGGCACCGAAAAATTAACTGGAGAAATATACAACTTGAAAAAATATGATGAATACGATTTTTGTTAGGGTTGATGCCCTAAATCTCATGGGTCCTGTAGTTTGTAATTGCAATGTATAAACAATTTATTTATTTAATAAAATATTGGATGTTTTATTTGACATTTAGTAACATTAACACACAAACCAATAAACTAACATCCAAAGTTATAATCTGTTGTGGATCATGTTTAACTAATAACCTAAATAGTCTGTAGTAGATGGATAAGGCTGGATATCTTATCCTGGTTATCCTGGTGACACTATGAATACGACCTACTTTGTAGATGTTACAATTGTTGTAAAGTGCTACTAATGATCTGACTCTGATCATTCATGTAGAGACATTTGAGCGGGGGTATTCTATACAAAGGAGTTTATATAAGACCGGATCATGAAATGACTAGTCTCATTATATAACATCATTCATAAAAGAGACTTACATTTCATTAGAATGTCCTTGAATCCTACGTGAGTTGTGAACTCCTGCTTATGAAGGCGGTCCTTTGATTTGTATAGGCAAGAGTGGTCAAATCATCGACTCAATAAGCCTACCATTTTGCATAAAATATGTCCAAAACAGGGACCTTTACAAACCAATTTGTAAAAGAATAAAGCCTTAAAAACTAAGTATCCTATCCTAAAACATCCATCAACAAAACTACATTCATCACAAAGTCATTCATCACATGAATCATGAATAGAATGCAGAAAAGAAAAACACACCAGTACTGTAAAATTTAATTAAAAAATGGAATTTGGGATCATAACCAACAACCTAGATCTAATACCAAATGAAGGATCCTGAAATGAAGGGAACCTTCAGCAGAAGCAGGATTGTCCCGAATACCATTCTTTTAGAGAAAGTAATTTTACAGAATAAACAAACAGATTATGCAATTATTAAAATTAATTATAGCATGATAATATAAACAAAAATTAGGGTTTTAGAAACCCTTACCTTTGAAGACAGAATTTCAAGAATCCCTCGAACAGGAAACAGGCACTACCACAATGGCGACCTTGGTATTCTTAGGTAGAGAACCCAGGAATGGTGGGCTCTGGCTATTTTGGACATGAGGGAAGGGATTGAGAAGAGAGAGAAGAATGAAGAAATGTGATTGCACTCTAAGACAATCCCCACACAGAACGTTTTTGTCTTTTCTCTCTAGTTTAAAAAAGAAATACTATGCTCTCTCCTTTTTCAAGCCAAATATATTCATCCATCACCCACTTATGTGGGTGGAGAGAAAAGAGGGGAGGGAGTTGTAACTCCCTCCTTGATTATATATATATATATTAAACTATATGTTATATCAAATATAACATTTAACCTATAGTTTTAATATTATATCATAAATAATATAACCTATAGTTTCTTTTCTCTCTTATATGGCATTTAATATAAATTAGATTTATATTAAATTTAACAATTATGAACCTAATTCATATAATTTATCTTTGAATCTTATTCAAATATTTATTTCCTCTTATAAATGCTACAATGTATCGAATACATTATAATAATTATATTATATATATAATTAAAATAACTTTAATTCTATCATTTATAATTAAATCCCTTAATTAATTTGAACAATTCAAATTAATCTAAAAACTTATTCTCATTTAATCTTGTTAAGCTACTAATGGAACCTCATAGACTTGTAGTTTGAAGCTCCAACGGTACCTGAATAACTAATCAAACTCTTTAATTAAATTATTCACCATCTTTTAACTGTCGAGTACTCCATTAAAGACCGACAACTGCACTCTTCATACTATAGATATATTTCTGTATCCATTGGATATAACCAATCAACAACACGATAACTCTTCACAAATTGCTTGTAAGAATAGCTGGGCCAAAAATACTGTTTTGCCCCTATAGTTATATCTAACTCTTTAAGTACCACTGATCCCTCTAATGAAAAATAAATCATAGTCCAACTATGATTAAACCCCTCTCAGGCCAGGAGAGGGTGTAACGCCACATTGCTTAAGCCTCGGAATCAGCCTTTAAAGGAATAATTTATCTATTTACCTCGACCTTGGGGAATGAATTCCTTCTTGTTTAGCTGTGTTCCCAGCTCCCCAATCAGACGAATTCTCAAAATGGTAGGCTCATTGAGTTAACGATCTGACCACTCTCACTCATACAAATCAAAGTACCGCCCTCATAGGCAGGAGTTCACAACTCACTCATGATTTAGGTCATGTTATCTATGGTCATCCTGGTGAAATGTAAGTCTCTTTTATGAATGACGTTATATAGTGAGACTAAACATTTCGTGGTCTGGTCTTATACAAACTCCTTCGTATAGATTCTCCCCGCTCATATGTCTATACATGAATTATCAGGATCAGATCATTTGTAGCACTTTATAGTAATTGTAATACCTACAAAGCGGGTCATACTCGTAGTGTCACTAAGATAAGATACCCAACCTTATCCATCTACTACAGACCATTTAGATTATCACTTAAACATGATCTACCCATATATCTTTACATATGTAACGACCCGACCCCACTAGGACTCAAGCTAGGCCGTTACTAAACACATGCATGCATGGAACTTAAAACGACACCCTTTTATAGTGAAATAAATACTAAGTAAATAAGGTAATTTCAAAAGACCTTCATTAAATTTAAATATTAAAAACAAACAATAGGGTACCCATAAATCATAAATGATAATAAATAGGTCTGGAAAATAGTAAGTTTCAAACATTAAAACTAAAAGTTGAAAAACATGAAAAGAAATCTAAATATCATGAGTGGAAGCATAAAAACTGGTCCTAGTGGCCCGATCACAGATTCTGCTTGTCAATCGCTGGTGCATATCTACCTTTACTTGAAACAACAACATAAGAAAGGATGAGTATAAAATACTCAGTAAGTAACCCCACTACTAAGGTCAGGCTAGGCACCTATGTCCTCTAGATGCCTACCTCTGGTTGAAACATATAAACTTCTCTAGTCCTCATGGGACACATACATACATGAAAAACTGATTTTTATCCTACTGTAGTTAAGTATGCCCACTACCTCTAGTAAGTCCTATAGGACCCACAACTTCTGGTGAATCCCGAAGGAAACACAACATCTGGTGAATCCTGAAGGAAACCATCACCTCTAGTGAATCCCGAAGAAACACAACCTCTGATGAATCCCGAAGAAACACAACCTCTAGTGAATCCCAAAGGAAACTTAACCTCTGGTGAATCCCGAAGGATAACACCACCTCTAGTGAATCCCAAAGGAGACACAACCTCTGGTGAATCCTGTAGAAAACACAACCTCTGGTGAATCCTGAAGGATAACACTACCTCTAATGAATCCCGAAGGAAACACAACATCTAGTGGGCATCTAACTAATTAGTGAGGACACTATCACAATCTCAACATCATAAGTATCTTAACATGGTTTTATATACACCTCAACATCATGGCTCTACAACATACATATACGCCTCAATATCCTCAAATCAAATACAACCTCATGGAATCAAATATCATCTCATGCTAGCATTCAAATATCTACATGCACAAATAAATCTTTCAGATCCTCAACAAGAACATACATCGGTTATACTATACTATCAGTCTATCATGTTATCGTTCTGTCATAATATCCTTCTATCATGCTAGCATACATCTAGTGCCTGGCCCGTGGACAATTTCTAGTAGTAAGATTACTTACCTAAAAAAAGTCCAAAAAATTTAATTCAAGCAAACAAACTTCTTTCTAGCTTTCCACAACTTTTGAATGAGATCCTAGAACATGGATAAAAATCGATCTTAACCTTTAAGCCCAATTTTTTAAACATTAAATCATTCCAAGATTACTAGCACAACTTACCCAATAGTGGTTTGACTAAGATCACCTCAAAGTTCTAACATCAAAATTCTTGTCGGAATTAAACTCAAGTCGTTCGCTTCTATATTCAAAACTTCTCCAAAATTTGAATCTAAAGCCCAAAGTGTAGTTTGTTCCAAAACTGCCTTCAATCTCTCAAACAAATGATCAATCTAAGCAATTCAATAATAATGGTTAGAACCTCAAACAAATTCCAGCTACTACATTTTAATTCAATCCTTCCAAGGCTTAATATACTTACCAAAATGTTGCTTAGTCCAAAATTAGTTTCAAACTTAAATCCGTTTGCGAACCCAACTTAATCCTGCGCAATGCTTGACAACACACTTCGACTTTAAAATTCTTCCAATGCTTGAATTTATGGCCCAAACATAATGAGTGTTAACAATTTTAGCCAAAACGAACTGAGTAACTAAAATCTTCAAAGAAAATTCTAAAAGACTCGTATCTTACCCAAAACATCACCACAAGCCAAAATCCGACGAACGACGACAAAGGATGGCAGTGATCGGCGGAGGATAGTGGCTGGGCGAAAAGACAGCGGCTGATCAGTGGTAGACGGAATGGAACGCGGCTGGATGACTCACAGCACTCTAGGTCTGGCAGGTTTGACAGCCTCACGACCCAGGTACGGATGGCAGGTACAGATCTGCGGTGGCTGAAGGGCTTCAGCGTGTGGGGACGAGGCTTGGATGACTCGGCGGAGGGGAGGTGAGGGGGAGGCGACGTGTTGTTGGAGAGAAAGGACGACTGAGTGGGTTTCGATTGGGCGAGTGGGTGCGGAGCGCGACTGTGAATCGGCGAGGCGACAGCTTTAAAGGCGGGGCTGGGGTACGAACCAGTAGTGGACGATAAGGACAAAGGGATAAGGAAATTTTCGTGGAGGAGGGGTGTCAGGCGGCGCGATGGGGAAGGGAAGGGGAAGAGAAAGAAAAAGAGAAAAAAGGAAAGAAAAATAAAATATAAAAGGAAAATAAAATAAAATAAAATAAAATAAAACATTATATTTTTATTTTATTTTATTCTTTTCCTATTCCACTTTATTCTATTCAATTTCTTTCCTTCCTAAATTGAAATTAATTCCTGCCATTAATTTTCAAATTGAATAATTTTCAACGTCAATAATTAAATTTCCACAATTACAAAAATGCCCTCAATTAATAAAAATTACTGAAATTACATTAATAATAAAAATTCGGGGTGTTACAACATACATGTTTAAGCTGTAAGATAACCTTGGATTTTAGTTTATTAGTTTGTGGTTAATACAACTAAAATATTGGAAAAAAATATCATATATTTTATTAAATAAACAATGAGTTTGTACAAAATATTTACAAATTATAAAACCCTACGAGATTTAGGGCATCAACCCCAACAATCTCACACTTGACCTAAAGCTAGTGGGGTATACAATATAGTAAAAAAAAACAAAGTACACAAATAATAAACTAGGGCATAACCACCCATATAAATATCCCACTTGCCTTAGTCTAGACGGGGCCTATCCCATAGACCCATACTCTGTAGGTGACCCTCAAACATCGTAGCCATGAGGGCCTTTATAAACGAATCAACAACATTGTGCTCCGAAGCTATTTCCGTGACGATCATGTCCCTTCGATGCACAATTTCTCGTATGAGATGATACTTTCGCTCTATATGCTTCATGTGTTTGTAACTTCTAGGCTCTTGGGAATTAGCCACAGCACCACTATTATCACAATAAAGTGTGATGGCCTTTGACATGTCTAGAACGACTTCCAGATTAGTTAAAAATTTCCTGAGTCAAACAGCTTCCTTAGCAGCTTCACAAGCCGCTACATACTCAACCTCCATGGTAGAGTCAACGATGCACCCCTGCTTGGTGCTTCTCCAGACTATTGGCCTTCCATTGAGAGTGAACACTAATCCTGATGTGGATTTCCTAGAATCCTTATTAATCTAAAAATCAAAGTTTGTGTATCCCGTAAGGATAAACTCCTTTGAACCATACACTGGCATGTAGTCCCTCGTTCTCTGTAGATGCTTGAGGATGTTTTTAACAGTGGTCCAGTGATCAAATCCTGGATTAGATTAATATCTACTGACTATCCCTACTGCATAGCATATATCAGGTATAGTACATAACATCGCATACATCAGGCTGCCCACAGTCAATGCATAGGGGATCTGTCTTATTTTCTCAACCTCTTGAGATGTCTTAAGACACTTTCCTTAGACAATGTAACTTTGTGCCTAAAAGGCAATAAACCCCTCTTGGAGTTATGCATTGAATACTTGACAAGCATTTTGTCAATATACGACGCTTGAGACAAAGTTAGTTATTCTTTCGATCTCTAAAGATCTGAATACCTAGAACAAACTGAGTCTCTCCCAAATCTTTCATTTGGAATTAGGTCGCTAGCCTGTTCTTAATTTCAGTCAATAAACCTACATCATTCCCAATGAATAGGATATCATCTACATATAATACTAGAAAAATTACTGAATTGTTGAGGATCTTCATATATACACAAGGCTTATCAACATTTTGATCAAAATCATAAGATTTCATCGTAGTATTAAACCTTATGTTCCATGATCGAGAAGCTTGCTTCAATCCATAAATTGACCAATTAAGCTTGCAAACCTTTTACTCTTGACCTTGGGTTATGAATCCCTCGGGCTGCTCCATGCAAATGGTCTCTTCAAGATTATCATTTAGAAAAGTAGTCTTGATGTCCATTTGTCAAATCTCATGGTCATAATATGAGGCAATGGATAGGAGTATTCTAATAGATTTAAGCATGGCAACAGGTGAGAAAGTCTCCTCATAGTGAACTCCCTCAATCTGGGTATAACCCTTTACCACTAATTTAGCCTTGAAGGTTTGCACCTTCCCGTCAACACCCCATTTCCTCTTGTATATCCATTTACAACCTATAGGTTTAACCCTATCAAGTTGATCTACAAGATCCCATATGAAATTGAAATACATAGTCTCCCTTTTGAGATCCATTGTTTTGATCCATTCATCTTTTTCAATATCCTCCATCGCTTTCTTGTAAGACAATGGATCCTCAACTTCACCATAAGCTACTATAGCCAGGATTTTTGTTAAACCCATATAGCAAACAGGTAGGTTCACAACCCCTCAACACTTGAGATAGATTTGACCTACTAGATGATCCTACTTCAACAACTCTTATTAAGGTGCTAGGTTCTTCAACAACTCTTGTTAAAGATTTAGTATTTACTTTGGAAATTTCATTCACCACAATCTTACTTCGAGGCTTGTGCTCTAATGACATGCAGAAATGCATGTCATCTTAGATCTTTTACTTAGAATTATGAGGGCTATTAAGCGAAATATGTGGCAATTATGTTAGGAATTCACGAGAAATTGAGTTTGTGGCGTTCAACATTGAGAATCTCAGCTAACTCGTTATTTTGCATTATTATGCATTCAATTGTCTATTTTTGTAGCTAACACAGAAAGTGGACGCAAATGCGGAAACCAGATCACTGCATAGACGACTGCATGCGAAGAAACTATCCATCGCAAAGGCGAGCATGCTCAATCAACACATGGATGTTGCGGTAATCAATCGTATGCGTCCATTGCATAGGAGTTGCGATCGTTAAGCGATTGCGGTCATCGTGTAGAAGTTGCAGTATTAAGCGAATGCGGTCACTACATGATTGCGGTTACACGATAACGCATAATAATGGGATCAACGCAAAGTGGGTGGAATGAACGCATCAACACAAATCAAAGGATGATGTTAACATCTCATCTACCACACCATTGGCAGCAGAGATTCTGAAAGGATTAAACGTGCCGAATGTCAGAATTAGAGCAATCCATTAATGTTGTCGACGATTCAAGCTCTATATAAAGAATCCGATGAGCAAAATTCCAAACTGTCCGGGGATTACCCCTGCAGACCAGGGTTTTCCCTGTGATCCAGACAAATGCGTGAGAAGAAGCTTGAGAGTTCTTCATCTCCTTCATTCATTCCAAGTGACGATTGGAACCTTCGATCAGAGCTAGATCTCGGGAGAGTCAGCTCCATCACCCATCCATGGCACCACCGACAGCCTTAACGCACATCTGCTGGAAGTAAGTCTTTGCTTCCGGGGTCATTTCATTTTCCTTCCTTTTCTTATATTGTATTATATACATTTTGTGATTAAGGAATTAATACATTTTGTGTTCAATGCATTTATGTGTTTCCTTCGACTTCATCTCCATCTTCTTTGCTTAGTAACTTTACTTTCATTGCAAAACTTAGTGAGATTGCTTGGGTATCGCATACTTAGTCATGTGGATTAGGGATATGAAGCATATAGCAACCCACCGAGAGGTGTGCGTTGTGTGAGTGTGTGAGTAACCTTATTTGCTTAGTGTGAAGCTGCAGCGACAGTTGTCTATAGGCTAACACAATGCTTGTCTATGAGTAAAGTCAGTAACAATCAACTGCCTGGGAGGGTAAGTGGTTGGTCGCATTAAGCAATGCATGCATTGTTCACTAGAGATAGGAATAATCTTGCGTCAACTAAGTTCATGTGGTTACCTTGTCCTATGAGCGCATCATTCATCATTTAGGCATACTTGGGAGAGTAGTCTAAAGACACAAATCTACGACTTGAGAGAGCGGATTGGAACGCATAGACAAGAACGAGGAACTTAGAGATAAGCTTCGTTTGTTAACCTGCATCGCATGCACCCTAAGAATAGGAATGATATTATGTGGTCGCATATTTGTGTGAATGTCATTTTGTCAACGCATAAATAGGGATAGAGGCTTGGCCTGTAGACTTATCGCATATATCGCATGCGTTCTAGCATTAGAAGTCATAGCATTCGTACCGAGAGGTGGTTTACTATGTATGTGTGTTGCATGATCGCGTGGCCTGCATTGACTAAGGTTGCCCTTGCGATCACTCTTAAGTATTGCAATGAAAACATCTCCGCATTTTATCTATTTTTTCCATTCATTTATTTCATGTCAAGAGTTGTCTTGTCTCTACCTCTCATGCATATTCTCATTGCATTGTCTGTTAGCTAGGAGTAGGAGTAGTGTTAGTTTAACAACCCCTCCAACATTCTTTTATTCAACCGCCGTATGCATATTACCGTATTCATTTTGCTACAAGTTCCTGAATTCGACCTCGGATCACCCGAGAAACTTGCGTTCGCGTTATACTTGGCATGAGGCAAGAAAACTTGTGACAGGACGCATGGTCATCGCATACATTTGTTGGTGCCTATTCATTACAACGCATGACTATCAACGCATACCTTAAGAACATGCATCACATATTGCGTCCAAGGGACTTTAATTATCGAGTAAATTGACATCTAATTTCCCATCATCATGCTCCCTTATGTGGTCTTCTTCGAGAAAAGTAGCATTTTTCAATAAAAACACTTTGTTTTCTTTAGGATCGAAAAAGTAACCACCTCTCGTTCCTTTGGGGTAGCCTACAAATAGGCACAATTTTGAACGTGGTTCCAATTTCTTAGGTTTAGCCTCAAGCATGTGTGCTGGGCAACTCCAGATTCTGAAATGGCATAAACTAGTTTTACAACCATTTCATAATTCGAAAGGTGTTCTAGCAGCACGCTTGGATGGAACGTAGTTCAGGATGTATGTTGTAGTCTCTGCTGTATAACCCCAAAACAAATCAGGTAAGGAAGTGTAGCTCATCATTGATCGAACCATGTCTAATAGGGTTCGATTTCTTCTTTCTGATACACCATTATGCTGAGGTGTACTAGGTGCTGAGAGTTGGGATACTATTCCATATTTTATCAAATAGTTCTGGAATATTAAATCTATAAACTTTCCACCTTGATCAGATCGAAATGTTTTGATCGTTCTGTTTAATGCATTTTCAACTTCAGCCTTGAATTCTTTAAACTTTTCAAAAGATTCAGACTTATGTAGCATTAAATAAACGTACCCATATCTTGAATAATCATTAGTAAAGGTGATGAAATATTCATAACCTTCTCTTTCTTTGACATTCATCAGACCACAAAGTCTGAATGTATTAGCTCTATAGGTTCTTTGGCCCTGTGACCCTTTCCAGTAAGAGGTTTAGTCATTTTGCCTTCAAGGCAAGACCCACACACAGGTAAAAAATTTTCTTCTAACTCACTTAGAAGTCCATTCTTCACCAATCTCTCAATCCTATTGAGATTTATGTGTCCTAGTCTTAGATGCCAAAGACGGACATTTTTTTAGGAGAAATTTTAAGCCTCTTATGTTGAGTTACTGTAGTCCTAATTTTTTTTTTTTGTTATAGAGCGCGTTTGTTGCTAACGATCTTAGCACATAAAGATTGTTTTCTAGTTTTGCAGAACAAATATCAACATCATTCTTAGAAATAAACACTTTATTTAAAAGAAAGTTGATAGTATAAGATTGTTCAATCAAACACTTTACAGAAACAAGGTTCCTTTTTAAATCAAGAACTACATATACATTTTCTAAAATAAGAAATGTGTTCTGTAAAGTCAACCGGAGACCTCCCACTACCATAGTCGAGACGAAGTGCCCAATTCCAACTTGCATCGTCATCTCACCAGCATTTAGTTGCCGTTAGGAACTAATTCCTTGAAATGAAGAACAAACGTGGTTAATGGCCCCAGAATCTATAATCCAGTCAAAATCATCATTATCCATTAACCAAGTTTCCAAAACATGTAAATCATATTTACCTTGCTTGGCCTTCTTCTTTTCTGCCAAGTATTTAAGGCAGTTCCTCTTCCAATGCCCATCTTGGTTGCAATGGAAATAGATTCCCTTTGCAGCCATGATTGGTCTTCTGCCCCTTTGAGCAGAAACTACCGGGTTAGCTTTCCCCTTCCCACCTTTCTTCTTCTTCTACTTTTTGGTGCCGGAGGAATAAGGTACAGACTTAGTTCCAGAGGTCGAACCTCTATAGAACTTCTTAGAAGATGAAGCAACATTTGCTTCACCCTTATGTTCCTTGCTTTTCATTAAGGATTGGAAGGTCTGTAGCTCATTGAGCAGAGTGGTCAAGTTGTAGTCAATCTTGTTCAAAACAGCATTGCTACAGAAATGAAGGAAACTTTAAGGCAAAGATTCCAAAATGAAGCTAACCTGACTGACTTCATCGATGCTAGACCCATTCATCCCTACCACATTGAAGTGGACCATCATGTTGAGAACATGTTCTTGAACAAATCCCCCTTCTTAATATAGGCATTGAAGATGTGTTTTAGAGCGTCATGCCTGAGCTGTGCAAACGGTTATCCGAACATTCCCCTCAGGGACTCCATGATCTCACGGGTTGTGAGCATGAGCTCATGCTTTTTGGCCAAGACTTCGTTAAGACTTGCCAAGATATATGTTCGGACCTTATCGTTTGCTCGTGTCCAACACTCAAAAGCTTTCTGAACGTTTCAAGAAGCATTAGGAGTTGGAATGGGAGAACAATCCTCCATGAGGACAAAATGAAGATCATTGATGATCAGTATTGTGTTGATTATGTTTTTCCAACTAGTGTAATTTTTGCCCGTTAATTTATCCACAGCGATCAAGTTTAATGTAGCTGTAGCCATAATAAAATAATTCCTGAAAACGAACAAACTATTTACTATTAATTTACTTTGCATTAAATCACTCATACAACCAATCCATTTTAGCAAAAAATTTTAGTGTACCCTAAGTGACATCTAATTTTGCAATGATGTTTCAGTGAGACAGGACAAAAAGTCACCGTAGGGTGATCAAGTATCCCTTCACTAAAATGATAAATTTTCAAGCATTAGATCGAAACAACACCTTGTTACTGTGACTAACAGTCACCATTGTTCGATCTAGAATCTGTTAACTTGCTTAACAGTTCTTGTAAGTGTAACCCTCATTTTAGGTTCTAGAGTTTCACCCTAATGAGCCAATTGTAAGAAAAAACTGATTGGGACATGAAACTAAAGCAACCCTATCTATTTTTGGAGATTGAATAAAACGTCATGCAATATTGTCATCCTTTAAGGGGACACCCACGATGCCACGAGGCGATGCATGAAACTTTATTTAACCTAATGAGAGAGACCGAGGGATGTTTTGTCACACGTCCTGCTCCCACTTACTATAAACACTCTCTCCATTCACCTTGTTATTGACCTACCCAAATGCCACTCGTAGGGGGACACCCATGGTGCCTCGAGACCGAGTGTAGGACTCACGTGAATTTACAGGGAGAAACGTGTAGATGATAAAAAGAAGTATCATATACCCCTTTTTCTTCCCACTGTGTGTTTTACCGAGGGTTAAATAACTTTGGAGGAACCCGACTACTGATTTTAACTAAGTGAATGCTTAATTTGCTAAAAAACAACACTTGTATTTGATAATTAAACAATTTTGATTAAAATCTCATTAAACTCTTTAATAGACTTTAATCAAACTTGTATGCATGTAACAAATCTATCTAATTCACCTTTTCCAGGTAAGTTCCCAGGTAGAGGTGCGACGTTTTCGTCAATTTAAGTACCTAGACAGTACCCGCCTTAGATAAAAGGTTCCTTATAGATATATTTGTTACATATTTAATCTTTTATCAAGAATCAATTTAATCCTATCAAACTGATTATTTCTAATCTTATTAGAAATATGATCTTAGGTCTGTCTCAATCATGTTTTAAATTTTTTTTTTAAAAAATGATTATAACCTAAGGTTTGTATGCAACTCTTAATTATTGATTTTAATTCTAATTTCATTTAATTATAACAATTATAAATAAATGAAACAATTAAAACATTCATTGCATGCTTGACATACTTTAGTTAATGATAAAATCTATAAATTAACCTGAGGTTGTGTCATGCTTCATGCAATCCCAATTCATTACAAACATATATAATAATTATATAATAAAGTAATGAATCAAACTATAACATACATCCATACACTCATTCATCCACATATTATAACTATTATAATATAAATGATGCATGGATATGCTATAAATGCATGTATACATATACTATAACATTTATATTATATGATGCATGTGCATGCTATTTAACTTACATCATGCATATACATATATTATAACACTTATAATATAAAATGATGCATGAATATGAATGCATAACCTATGGTGGGTTTTACATCTATATGACATACAATATGACATATAAGAAAAACATACATCATATGTATATTTTAAAAAAAAATCAGTTAATGGATCAGGATAGGACACCTAAAAGAAATTTAAAAGCTAAGTATTACAAGAATAAGAGCCATCCAGTTCAAAAAAAGTGAACCAGGCCTTGAACTGCTCGAACCGAACTGCCCACCATGGAACTCTCTGTAGTGATCGTGTAGCAAACATTGTAGTAAAAGCTACACTAACTTGCCGCACGATCTTGTAGTAAAAGCTACACGATCGTTTAGCAAAAGTTACACGATCGTTTAGCAAACACTACACGATCGTTTAGCAAAAGCTACACGATCTTGTAGAACTGCTTTCTTCCTCATTGTAGTATTGCTTTGAATTTCCTTCGAAACTCACCAGGAATAGCATGAGCGACTCAAAACTTTAAATACAGACTCTATTGCTTAAAATATGCCCAAAACAGGAGCCTTTACAAACCAATTTGTAAAAGAATAAAGCTTTAAAAACTAAGTATCCTATCCTGAAACATCCATCAACAAAACCACATCTATGACAAAGCCATTCATCACATGAATCATGAATAGAATGCAGAAAAGAAAAACCCACTAGTATTGTACAATTTAATTATAAAAAATGGAATTTGGGATCATAACCAACAACCTGGCTCTGATACCAAATGAAGGATCCCAAAATGAAGGGAACCGTGAGTGGAAATGAGATCGCCCCAATTACTATTCTTAGAAAGTAATTCTATAGAACAAACAAATAGATGATGCAATTATAAAAATTAATTACAACATGCTAATATAAACAAAAATTAGGTTTTAGAAACCCTTACCTTTGAAGATAGAACTTCAAGAATCCTTTGAACAGGAAATGAGCACTACCACGATGGCGACCTTGGTATTCTCAGGTAGAGAACCCAAGAGTGGTGGGCTCTGGCTATTTTGGAAAGGAGGGAAGGGATTGAGAAGAGAGAGAGGAGGATGAGGAAATGTGATTGCTCTCTGAGACAATCTCCATACATAATGTTTCTGTCTTTTCTCTCTAGTTTAAAAAAGAACTACTATGCTCTCTCCTTTTCCAAGCCAAATATATTCATCCATCACCCATTTACGCGGGTAGAGAGAAAAGAGGGGAGTTAACTCCCTCCCTAATTCAATATATATATATATATTAAACTATATGTTATATCATAAATAACATTTAACCTATAGTTTTAATGTTGTATCATATACAATATAACCTATAGTTTCTTTTCTCTCTTATATGACATTTAATATAAATCACATTTATATTAAATTTAAAAATTATGAATCCAATTCATATAATTTATATCTGAATCTTATTCAAATATTTATTTCCTCTCATAAATGTTATAATGTATCAAATACATTATAATAATTATATCATATATAATTAAAATAACTTAATTATATCATATGTAATTAAATCCCTCTATTAATTTGAACAATTCAAATTAATCCAAAAATTTATTCTCATTTAATCCTATTGAGCTACCAATGGGACCTCATGAATTTGTAGTTTGAAGCTCCAACGGTACATGAATAATTAATCAAACTCTTTAATTAAATTATTCACCATCCGTTAACTGTTGGGCACTCCACTGAAGACTGACAACTGCACTTTTCACACTACAGATATATTTCTGTGTTCATTGGATATAACCAATCAACAACATGATGACCTTTCACAAATTGCTCGTAAGTATAGTTGGACCAAAAATACTGTTTTGCCCCTATAGTTATATTTAACATTTTAAGCACCATTGATCCCTCTAATGAACAATAAATCATAGTTAAACTAAGATTAAACCCCTCTCAGGCCAGGAGAGGGTGTGGCACCACATTGTTCAAGTCTCGGAATTAGCCCTTAAGGGAGCAATTTATCTACTTACCCTAACTTTGGGGAAGGAGTGAATTTCTTCTTGTTTAGATGTGTTCCCAGCTCCCCAATCAGAAGAATCCCCAAAGTGGTAGGCTTATTGAGTCGGCGATCTAACGATTCTCACCCATACAAATCAAAGGACCGCCCTCATAGGTAGGAGTTCACAACTCACTCAGGATTCAGGTCATGTTACTTATGGTTATCCTAGTGAAATGTAAGTCTCTATTATGAACGACATTATATAATTTGACTAAATATTTCGTGGCCCGGTCTTATACAAACTCCTTTGTATAGATTATCCTCGCTCATATGTCTATACATGAATGATCAGGATCAGATCATTTGTAGCACTTTACAACAATTGCAACACCTATAAAGTAGGCCATACTCATAGTGCCACCAGTATAAGGTACCCATTCTTATCCATCTACTACAGACCATTTAGGTTATCACTTAAACATGATCCACCTGTATGTCTCTACATACATGTTTAAGTTACAAGATAACCTTGGATGTTAGTTTATTGATTTATGGTTAATCCAACTAAAATATTGGAATAAAATATCAAATATTTTATTAAGTAAACAATGAGTTTGTACAAAACATTTACAAACTATAGGACCCTACGAGATTCAAGGCATCAACCCCAACAGTTAGAACAATTTTTTAATGTATCTTTTATTGGGGATAAAGCATTTGTCTAAAAAAAATGGTATTGATATTTGTTCTATAACAAACGAAAGTAGCTTATATTTACTAAGACCGTTAGTATCTAAAATGCTCCATAATATTGAAATGTTCAACATTGGAATCACTAAAACTAAGAAAAGAAAATTTTCTCCTAAAGATAATGCTCATCTTTGGTATCTAAGACTAGATCACATTAATCTCAATAGGATTGAGAGGTTGGTTAATAATGAACTTCGAAACGAGTTAGAAGAAAATTCTTTACCTGTATGTGAATCTTGTTTAGAAGGAAAAATGACAAAATGACCTATTACTAGAAAAGGTTATAGAGCCAAAGTACCTTTGAAACTTATATATTCAGACCTTTGTGGTCTGATGAATGTAAAAGCTAGAGAAGGATTTGAAGATTTTGTCACTTTTACGGATGATTATTCAAGATATGGGTATGTTTATCAAATGCAACATAAGTCTAACACACTTGAAAAGTTTAAGGAGTATAAGGCTGAAGCTGAAAATTTGTTAGGTAAAAAGATTAAAACACTTCGATCAGATCGAGGTGGAGAGTACATGGATATTGAATTTCAGAATTATATGACAGAACATGGAATCACATCTCAACTCTCAGCACCTAGTACACCTTAACAAAATGGTGCATCAGAAAGGAGAAATAGAACCCTATTGGACATTATTAGCTCTATGATGAACTATGTTTTTCTTCCTATCTAGTTCTAGGGTTATGCAGTGGAGACTGCAACTTACCTTTCAAACTAGGTTCCATCAAAGAGTGTTACTGGAGCACCTTTTAAGTTATGGAGAGGTTGTAAAAGTGGTTTATGTCATCTCAGGATTTGGGGATGTCCAACACATGTGTTTGTGGCAAATCCAAAGAAATTGGAACCACGTTCAAGATTATGCCTATTTGTAGGTTATTCTAAAGAATGAGAAGTGGTTTGTTCTTCGATCTAAAAGAAAAAAAAAGTATTTGTGTCGATAAATGCTACTTTCTTAGAAGAAAACAACATTAGAGGACATAAGTCAAGGAGCCAAATCGTATTAAATGAAATTTCCAAAGAAACTACTGAAACTTCAACAAGAGTTGTTGAAAAGATGAGCATTTCAACAAGAGTTGTTGATGTTGCTTCATCTAGTCAAACACTTCCTTCTCAAGTGTTGAGAGAGCCTCGACGTAGTGGGAGGATTGTAACCCAACCTACTTGCTATTTAGGTTTAACAGAAATTCAAACCGTCATATTGGATGATAAGGTTGAGGATCCAACATCTTACAAGAAGACAATGGTTGATGTTGACAAAGATGAATGGATCAAAGCCATGGAACAAGAAATAGAGTCTATGCACTCCAATTCTATATGGGAACTTGTAGATTAACTTGATGGAATTAAACCCATAGATTGCAAATGGATCTACAAGAGGAAACTGGGTGTAGATGGAAAAGTGGAAACCTTTAAGGCTAGACTAGTAGCAAAAGGTTATACCCAGGTTGAGGGAGTGGATTATGAAGAAACTTTCTCACCTGTTGCTATGATTAAATCTATCCAGATTCTATTATCTATTGCCACATATTATGACTATGAGATATGGAAAATAGATGTTAAGACTGCCTTTTTGAATGGTAATCTTGACGAAACCATCTACATGACCCAGCCAGAGGGATTCATTGAATAAGGTCAAGAGCAAAAGACTTGCAAGCTTAATCAGTCCATTTATGGATTGAAACAAGCATCTCGATCTTGGAACATAAGATTTTATGTTGTAGTCAAATCTTATGATTTTGATCAAAATGTTGATGAACCTTGAGAAGGAAATCTAAAATAGAGATTTCCATGAGCGGAAGCAAGATCTTTCCAAGCCCATTGTGAAAGAATTAAATGCATTCACAAATATACAAAATAGTTATGCATCTTAGAACAAATTACAACATGCTTTAATAATCAAATACAAAAAAGAATGAGAGACATATCTTTGAAGAACACTTCTTCTATTAATCTCTCGCTCTCGTGATGAATTGGACAACAACATCTCGCTATCGTTCAGATCACCTAGCCAATCGTCTAGTAATCACAAACAACCTTCTCCTTGAACAAGCATTCTTCAACACCACAACTCGACAACCTTGGTATTCTCGAAGTGAATCTAGGAGGTGTGGGCTCTATGTGAATTTGGTAGAGGGATGGAGGAAGGAAACAATTGAACTACATGATCAAGAAAGTGGGAGAAGGTACTGTCTATCACATAAATTGTGAATGCTTGATCGTTTAGTAAACCTCGCTAGTATACAATCATTTAGGAAATCATGCTGGATCGTTTACATGATCGTTTAGTAAAGTTTTGCTCTCTATACGATGGATCGTTTACCCTTTCGTTTAGTAAGTGTCCCTCTACACGATCTTTTAGTCTCTCGCTTGAAGGCTATCGTGTAGTCTCTCGTGAGCTAAATGATTAGTAGTGCAACTAATGAAGCGATCTCTTACAAAATGAAAACACTTTTCATTTTATCCTTCAGTTATCCAAAATTGAAAATAACCTCCCACTTTCACAATTAATGGAGAAAATAACCAACCACAATTATCATATAATTGTTTAATTATAAATAAATATAATAACTAACTTATCATATTATATTTATAACCTATAGTTTTTGTATCACATCATATGTAATATTTAAACCATAGTTTTTTTCTCTTTTATTTTATGTAAATCATATTTATATCAATTCCTCCAATTAATGTATCTCATACATCATATCAATCATATCACATATAATTGAACCAATTTAATTATATCATATATAATCAAATTTCCTCTTGTTAATTTGAACACTTCAAACTAACCCAAAAACTGATTCACAACTTGAATCCATTGAGCTACCAAGGGGACCTTATGAACCTGTAGCTTGAAGCTCCAATGGTACGTGAATAGCTGACTAAACTCTTTAATCACGAAATCCACCATCCGTTAACTGTCGGGCACTTCACTAAAGACCGACAGCTGCACTCTTCTCACTACAGATATATTTATGTGTCCATTAGATATAACCAATCAATAATACGATAACCCTTCACATATCGCTCGTAAGTACAGTTGAGCCAATTTACTGTTTTGCTCCTATAGTTACATCTAATTCCTTAAGTACCACTGATTCCTCTAATGAACAATACATCATAGTCCTACTATGAGTGAACACCTCTCGGGCCATGAGAAAGTGTGTGGCGCCACATCGTTCAAGCCTCGGAATCAGCCCTTATGGGAGCAATCTATCTACTTACCCCGCTTCAGGGAAGGAGTGAATTCCATCTTGTATAGCTGAGTTCCTAGCTCCCCAATCAGACGAATCCCCAAAGTGGTAGATTTGAGTTGGCAATCTGGCCACTCGCACCCATTCAAATCAAAGGACCGCCCTCATAGGCAGAAGTTCCCAACTCACTCAGGATTAAGGTTATGTTACCTATGGCCATCCTAGTGAAATGAAAGTCTCTGTCATGAATGACGTTATATAACGAGACTAGACATTCCGTGGTCCGGTCTTATACATACTCCTTTGTATAGGACACCCCCGCTTGCATGTCTCCACATGAATGATCAGGATCAGGTCATCTGTAGCACTTTACAACACTTTTAACATCTACAAAGTGGGTCATATTCGTAGTGTCACCAGGATAAGGTTTCCCTCCTTTATCCATATACTATAGACCATTTAGGTTATCACTTAAGGCATGATCCACTTATATGTCTCCACATACATGCATAAGTTACAACGATAACCAGGGAACCTAGTTTATTGGTTTGTGGTTAATGTATATAAATATCTCATATTTCATAGACAACAGTGAAGAAAATATTTAATATTATTATATCACAAGCATTTGTTCATATAGGTATTTAAAAACTACAAGACCCTATGAGATTTATGGCATCAACCCCAACAATCTCCCACTTTTTCTAAAGCGAGTGGGTGTACAAGATAAAAATAAGTACAAAACAATAAACTAGGGCACTAAGGCCCAGTACAAAATCCCTCACTTGCCCTAGTCCAACCGCAGACGGTCCCGTAGACCAATGCTTTGTAGGTGACCATAAAAAACTGTAGTCGTGAGAGCCTTCATAAACGGGTCAGCAACGTTGTGCTCTGAAGCGATCTTCATGACTATCATGTCCCCTCGATGTACAATCTCGTGGATGAGATGATACTTCTGCTCTATATGTTTGCCGCACTTGTGAGTCCTAGTCTCCTTGGAGTTCGCCACAACACCACTATTATCACAATAAAGGGTGATGGGCCTAGACATGTCTGGAATAACTTCTAGATCAGTCAGGAACTTTCTTTGCCAAACGGCCTCCTTAGCAGCTTCACAAGCTGCTACATACTCAGCCTCTATCGTGGAGTCAGTGATGCACCCCTGCTTAGTGCTTCGTCATACTACAACCCCTCCGTTAAGAATGAACATTGATCCTGAAGTGGATTTCCGAAAATCCTTATCAGTTGAAAGTCAAAGTCCGTGTATTCAATAAGGATTAAATCCTTAGATCCATACACGATCATGTAGTCCCTCGTTATCCGAAGATACTTGAGGATGTTCTTTACGGTGGTCTAGTGACCCTGATCTCGATTAGACTGATATCTACTGACTATCCCCGCAACATAGCAGATGTCAGGTCTAGTACACAACATCGCATACATCAAACTGCCAACAGCGATGCATAGGGGACCCATCTCATCTCTTCAACCTATTGAGATGTCTTAGAACACTATTCCTTAGACAATGTAACTCCATGCCGAAAAGGCAGTAGATCCTTTTTGGAGTTCTGCATCGAATACTTGATCAACATCTTGTCAATGTAAGATGCCTGAGACAACACTAGCACTTTGTTCTTTCGATCCCGAAAGATCTGAATACCAAGAACAAACTAAGCCTCTCCCAAATCTTCATTTGAAATTGGGTCGCTAGCCAGTTCTTAACTGAAATCAATAAACCTACATCATTCCCAATGAGTAGGATATCGTCTACATACAACACTAGGAAAACTACTAAACTGTTAATGAATTTCTTGTAGACACAAGACTCATCAACATTTTGGTCAAAGACATAAGATTTGATTGCTGTATCAAACCTGATGTTCCAAGATCGAGACGTCTATTTCAGCCCATAAATGGACCAATTCAGTTTGCAAACTTTTTGTTCTTGACCTTGGGCTATGAATCACTTGGGCTGCACCATATAAATGGTCTCCTCAAGATTACGATTTAGAAAGGCAGTCTTAACATCCATTTACCATATCTCATAGTCATAATATGAGGCAATGGATAGGAGGATGTGGATAGACTTAAACATGGAAACAGGTGAGAAAGCCTCCTCATAGTTAATTCCCTCCACTTGAGTATAATTCTTTTCCACATGTCTAGCCTTGAAGGTTTGCACCTTCCCATCAGCACCCCATTTTATCTTGTAGATCCATTTACAACTTATAGGTTTTACCCCATCAGGTTTATCTACAAGATCCCATACTGAGTTGAAGTACATAAACTCCATCTCGAGATTCATAGCTTTGACCCATTCATCTCAGTCAACATCCTCAATTTCCTTCTGAGAAGACAACGGATCCTTAACCTCGCCATCGGCTACCATAGCCAGGATTTCTGTGAAACCCATATAGCAAACAGGTGGGTTCGCAACCCTCCCACTACGTCGAGGTTCCCTCAAATCTTAAGGTGGATTTGACTTACTAGATGAACTTCCATCAATAACTCTTATTGATGTAACAGGCCCTTCAACAACTCATGTTGAAGTTTCAGTATTTTCGTTGGAAAGTTCACGCAACACGAATCATATGATCCTTCTCCAGGAAGGTAGCGTTTGTCGACACAAACACCTTTTTTTTCCTTAGGATTATAAAAGTAACACCCTCATGTACCTTTGGGGTAGCCTACAAATAGGCATAACCTCGAATGTGGTTCCAGTTTCTTAAGATTAGCCTCAAGCACATGTGTTGGGCAACCTCATATGCGGAAGTGATGCAAACTAGCTTTACGCCTATTCCACAACTCCAAAGGTGTTCTGGAAACACTCTTGGAAGGAACACAGTTGAGGATATAAGCTGCAGTCTCCACTACAAAACCCCAAAACGAGTTCGGTAAGAAAGCATAACTCATAATCGACCGAACCATGTCCAACAGGGTTCTGTTTCTCCTCTCTGATACACCATTATGTTGAGGTGTACCCAATGCTGAGAGTTGGAAAACGATTCCATGTTCTATCATATAGTTTTGGAACTCATAATCCAAAGACTCTCCACCCCGATCTGATCGATGTATTTTAATCCGTTTATCCAGTGTATTTTCAACTTTAGCTTTGAACTCTTTGAACTTTTCAAAGGATTCTGACTTCCGTTGCATCAAATAAACATACCCATACCGAGAATAATCATCAGTAAAAGTGATGAAATACTTGTAGCTTCCCCTTGCTCGCACATTCATCAAACCACAAAGGTCTGAATGCACTAACTCTAGAGGCTCTTTGGCTCGATAACGTTTTCCAGTAAAAGGTCTTTTAGTTATCTTGCCTTTAAGGCATGACTCGCACATAGGTAAAGAATTTTCCTCTAACTCGCTTAGAAGTCCATTCTTCACCAACCTCTCAGTCCTATTAAGATTGATGTGCCCTAGTCGAAGGTGCTAAAGTTGGACATTTTCCTTAGGAGAAACCTTAAGTCGTTTATTTTGAGTTACAACAGTTTTAAACATCTCTATGTTATGGAGGAAATTTGTTGCTAACGACCTTAGCACATACAAATTATTTTCTAGTTTTGCTGAATAAATCTCAACGCCATCTTTCAGAATAAACACTTTATTCACCGAAAAGTTGAGAGTTTATTTACATTCAATCAGACACTTTACAGAAATTAAGTTTTGCTTTAACTCGGGAACAATATATACATCATTCAAAATGATAAATTTATTCTATAAAGTCAACTGGAGTCCTCCCATTGCTACAACTGAGACAATGTGCCCGGTGCCTACTCTCATTGTCATCTCACTAGCCTCAAGTTGTCACCAGGATCTAATCCCCTGAAAAGAAGAACAAACATGATTAGTGGCCCTGGAGTCAATAATCCAGGCAAAATCATCATTCTCCACTAAACAAGTTTCAAAAACTAATAAATCATATTTACCTTGTTTTGCCTTGGCCTTAGCCTTCTTCTTCTCCTTTAACCAACAAGGACAATTCCACTTCCAATGCCCATCCTGGTTTCAATGGAAACATTTTTCTTTTTCAACCGGCATTGGTCACCTACCCCGCTGTGCGACAGGTTGTGAGTTAGCAGGTACCTTCCCCTTCCCCTTACCACCCTTCTTCTTCTTCCACTTAGAAGTGTTAGAAGTAGAAGGTGCATACTTAGTCCCTGAGGTCGAACCTCGATGGAACTTATTTGAAGATGAAGCAACATTTTCCTCACCAACCTTCTTCTCCTTACTTTTCAGCAAGGATTGGAATGTTTGCAACTCGTTGAGGAGTGTTGTAAGGATATAGTCAACTTTGTTCAGCACAACATTGCTAACAAAGTGCAGGAAGCTATCTGGCAACGAGTATAGAATGATGCTAACCTGGCTACCCTTATCGATGTGTGACCCATTCATCTCTGCCACATTGAAGTGGACCATCATGTTCAGAATGTGTTCTCGAACATCTTCTAGCAAGCTACAATGAAGGGAGGAAACATTTTTCATAGTATCGTAGTACTAGAAATTTTCTCACTCCTATATAATTTGGTTATAAACTTTATTTCGAGGATGATGAATAATATTCTTTTGAGTCTATTTGAGTTTCCATCATGTTGTCTTCTCCATTTGGTCATTTTTCATCTTTTAGCTAATTTTGTGTGGCAATTAATAATCTCTCTCAAGCTGATTTTCTTTGTTTTTTCGTCCATATTCTTCATTCTCATTTTATTTAGGTATAGAGTTCAGCAAAATGTTTATTGTTATTCAGACCAATTTATTGTTACTTCTCAACCATGTTCAGATCATTATCCATCATCGTTCTATCATTTTAATTAATGAAATAATTGACCAAAAAAATTGTTCATTAAATACATACTTCACATATATTCACTCATACTTATAGATAATTAAGCAAAATAACTTCAAATGTAAGAGAGGAAATAAAGATAATCAAACTCAAATATTAGAATTTTTACATTTTTATTGTTTTGTTCTGTTTTCACAACATAACACGTTTGTTCTCATCCTTGCAGGTATCTTTAATGTGTATATATACCAAGTATATGCACTACACACATATAATTGCTTGTTTGCATTTATTAGTACAAGGAATATATTTAATACTATGATTAAAAATAAATAAATAAATAAATAAATACATACATACATATATATATATACATACATGATATTCTCATTATATTCTCAATAGTGAGATGGAGGGCATGTTGGAGGTAGGATGGGCAAAATTCTCTGTTCGTCTGTGGGACAATCTCCAGTTTGACGGAACCTCTTTAGGTCCCCGATAGAGAGGCAGAAGAGAAGAAAGGGAAAGAGTATTCAAAAGGAAGTGTTTCAATCTGATGCATTTATCTATATGGTGTATTCAAAATCTATGTCAAACAATTGATAACAGAATAATGATAAAGGTTTCAATATCAAAATGAAACGAACCAAACCCAAAAGTTCTATCCATCAAACTAAGATTTGAATTTAATATTTATGTTTAAATCGAGATCATCGAGTCTATTTAACTAACAATTAAATAGGACGTTTATACAATGGTTGCATTGGGCAGTATTTTTAGGGATAACAATCAAATGTCTAGCAACATTTTAAAAAAATTGCAAATATAACAAAATCTATCAGTGATAGTGATAGACTCTATCGTCAATGAACTCCTACTAACAATATGATCTATTGATAGACTCCTACCAATGTGTGGTCTATCACTAATAAATCTCGATCAATAGTCTATCACTGATAGATCCCATAGTAATGATATGGTCTATAACTAATAGATTTCGAAAGCAAATTATAAATTTTACTATATTTGTAAATTCTTTTGCATCGTACTATATCTACAAATACTTTGGACCTAATTGTTAGCAAACCGTCCCCATTTTACAAGCTAGGATAAAACTAGACATTATTCATTCACTATATATGTTATGATGCTTCACCTGCAAAACAAATACCATTACCCCAAAGAAAGCATAATGCATCCAAGCATGGCATTGACTTAAACCATAAACTCCACAATACCACAAAAGGTTATCTCATTTCTAAAACTGCGAAGTTCATAAGTACAAATCAACTGGCTCCACGAGATATACAAGCAGTGCGTACAGTGTTTGCTGATGTATAAAACAAAGAAAAAGAATAAAAACAGTACAGAAAGTGAACATATTACACCCATATATATATATGTGTGTGTGTGTATAAATATATATTGTGTATATCTGTATATAATATGTATATATGAATACTCTCCAGGCAATAGAATATCTAGCAAGAATATGTGCTCTTAGAAATTTAAGTAGAAAAAGTTTTGCACATTTTCGGCATCTGTTCAATCAACACGTAAAAGCAGTTCAGCTTTCAAAACATGCTGATTTTTCATGGGAAATCAAATCTGGGGACGGGCGACAGAGCTCGAGGTCCTTCCAGTGTCCACTTTGCTTGTTGTGTATCCCTGCCTGTTTCCATGCTTCCCTTCAGTTTTTTGTTATCCAGTTTCTATTGTGTATTGTCAGGTGTGTGCTGGTAGAGAATTTGACCGCCACTGACTCCACTAGGAAGCGTATTTTCCGTACTTTGAAAGCCCTCCAGCATTTCTACCACCTGGCTCATTAGGGGTCTGCCTTTTGGATTTTGGCTCAAACATTGATAAGTCAAATTGGCAACCTTCATTGCAGCTTTAGTTGAATATTGTCCTTCTAGTCTAGGATCCAATATCTTCAAAAGTTTCTTGTTGTGGTTCAAGAGTGGACGAGCCCACTCAACCAGGTTGTGCTCCCGACTTGGTCTGGTCTTGTCCATTACTCTCCTGCCAATAAGCATCTCAAGTAGAACCACCCCAAATCCATAGACATCACTTCGGGCAGTTAAATGTCCTGGTAATGTCAATACATGGACTAAATTCTCGGAAAGGGTAGCAACCTACTTAAGTTCATCCTTTGCATTCAAGAACTAATTAAAGAAGAGAATACATCTAGCAAACCACTCTTCATTTTTCTTTTCAATAAAATGAACTTGATAAAATAGAGGAAGTAATTTATTCATTTAGGTCTATTATTACCTTGCAACCATGACTGATTAGATAATTATGCAGTGACTAAACTACTCCAATTCAACAAATACATGCAAACATTCTTGTTCTATTTACCATACCAAAAGAAAAAAAGACTTCAGGCAATGCACTTTTTCTGTATTAGGTACCTACAAACTCACCCGTCATTACATATTCAGGAGCGGCATATCCATATGTACCCATCACTCTTGTTGACACATGAGTTTGATCTCCCATAGGTCCTTCTTTGGCAAGGCCAAAATCTGAAAGCTTCGCATTGAAGTCCTGATAAAGATTACTCGAAATTCAGCAAAAGAAATTAAAAGAACTGAGTAAACACAAATTCTTCTTCGTACATCTCTAGTACCGACTCACCTAGAAAGTTGAATTGGATGTCAAACTTTTGCATTGCTAATTTATAGCAGAAAAACTTAACTATTGTCCCTATAGAAGAATAACGTCTGACAAATAAAACAAAATGATAGGGAAAGAAACTAACTGCATCAAGCAAGATATTCGATGACTTGAAATCACGATATATGATAGGTGTTTCAGCACCATGAAGAAACGCAAGTCCCTTTGCAACATCTAATGCAATTTTAATTCTTCTCGCCCAACTCAGCGAACTACCCACTCCTAACACCGTAGGAAAAAACAATTAGGGAAATGAGAATTAATCAATATGCATGTTTCACAAAATGAAGGGCATCTAGCAATCTGCAAAGCTATTTATTTTAATTGAAACACGTAAAGGCCATAGTCAAAAGCACATGCTCCACACTTCCTAAATCCATTCAACTAACTGTTAAATCACATCATCTCCTCTAAATTTTAGGGGAAAAGAACAGTTGTCAACTACAGGCTGTTGTTAACATCATGAACCAAAGGTGAAGATATTTTGAAGCCTTAAAGCATATTAAAATTTTTTTAAAGTTTATGAATTAAGTAGATACGATTCCAAAAATCTATGGAGATAATGTAATTCAAACAAAAAACCACGAAAATGCATGGAAATTATTTGAACCACTTGATAAAATTTTAACGATCGCTCAATAAGATCTAAAACATCCTTTTCAACACTTGCATGCATAAACATAAGATTGTACAGATATATAATGTCACTAAAAAGCTACAAGATAATTAAACTGAATTAATAAAAAATAACTATTAAACAGAGAAAGAGACTTAAAATCATAACAATTATTATTAAACAGAAAAAGATGTTGGAATTACAAACTATAAGTGCCCATTTTGAAGGCATTTGGGGCAACGACTGGATTTGTTAAATAAGAGGAGCGGAAATTGTCTCGTCATGAGACTCACAACTTAAGGAGTTAGTAAGAAATAAAATTGACATTTGTTAGTCATGGGCCCATGACTTCTTCGGGCTAAACATCGAGTGGAGTTAACAATTCAACTCCCTCTAGTTCTAACTTCTTAAGCCACACACCTCATTTATTGCCTAAAATAGTATGGGTAAGTCATAATTCATCTAACAAATTTTGGTGGATGGGTATTTAAATTCTTCGAATAAAATATTTCACATAGTCATAATTGTGTCAGCAAATAAGAAAATGATGCTCCAAAGTATACATATGCCGTTGAAAAATAAAGTGAAAAGATGTGTCCTGCATGGAACATTTAGTAAGGTTTGGAAGTAAATATTTCAACATTTAGAACATTTGGGGCTGCATTGGTGGATTCTCTGTAAGACTGCAACATAGGACCTAAATTTTCCTCTAGACCTGTTTTTGCATGGTCCATTTGAGATTTTTCAGCTATTCAATTTTTGTCAAGCTAGGAACATGGTATGCAGCTTTATGGTGGAGGAGATCCTACGGCATCGATAATCTAGGACAGACTTTTCGTCATACTTGAAGCAAAGCCTTTCTCGTTTATCCACAATTCTGTTAGGAACCAAGGTAGTATGGGATGCCTTTGTCCCACCCTGGTTAGAATAGAATGACTAATGTGGTACTTAAGTGGCTTGGCTCTCTCACCTCAATAGTCAGCTTTTGGGGTGTGGTTCTCCAAGGTGCTTAAGTACCTAACAATGGTATCAAAGCCGGTTGTCAATGTTCCGGAGTGGAACCGGTGGAGAGTTCTGACCGGATGTGGCCGAGTGAAGTATCGCCGGAGTAGCCACCGAACGTTGGCTTTATGGGGATGGGATATTGTTAGGAACTAAGGTAGTATGGGATGCCTTTGTCCCACATTGGTTAGAATGGGATGACTAATGTGATACTTAAGTGGCTTGGTGCTCCCACCCCAATAGCTAGCTTTTGGGATGTGGTTCTCCAAGGTTCTTAAGTCCCTAACAAATTCGCTCCCTGATAGCCTTTGAATTGGAAAATTTTCCTTGCTCTGTTTATATATTTTTTTTTTTTGCCATTTGTTTTCCCATCTCCTATCCAACCAATTTGGGCTGATGGTAAAGGTTCAAACCAACCCACTACCTACCCAGAGCTGTCATTATTTGGAGAGAAGGCAACTTCCTTCTTTTCTTTTTTTTTTTTATAGAAACAACTGTTTTTGTTGAGAAAAAAATGAAAGAATACAAAGTTGCACAAAAAAAACTGAACCCACAAAACCCCTTAGAAAAAGTACTTCCAACCCAGAAGAATATTTCCTAGTGAATAATTACAAAAAGACTTCAAGACCAAAGCCCAAAGGGAGATGTAAAACCTCACAAGAGACCAAACCTCACTAGGGTCTCTCTTCACACTACGAAACACTCTATTGTTTCTCTCCTCAAAGATCCCACAAAATCACACACACCCCAACATCCCAAAAAAAACGGCCTTGCTCTTTGAAAGGTTGATAGAGGAGGAACTCCCTCTAACGAGCAAGCGCAAAATCGAACTCTTGAAAGAAGTCATTCCACACAAATCTAGCAAACTCACACTCCCAGAGAAGGTGATCAAGGCTTTTCTCCGCCTTCCGATAAAGGATACGATACCAAGGGCCCATTAGCGAAGGCATATTTCTCAGAAGCCTATCTGTAGTGTTTACACGCCCAAGCAAAACTTGCCAAGAGAAGAACGTGACTTTCTTTGGTTTCCTCTATATCACATCAAAGACCGACTCAATAGCAGGAGAGGGATCTAATAAAAATCTAAAGAAAGACCTACAAGAGAAGCCCTCCGGAGGGAAAGGACTCCACACCCAAACATCCTTCCTTCCAAGCCTAAAGTCAACTCTCAATCAATCAAGGTAAGAAGAGAGGCCACCTCCATCGTCCCCTATTGGCCAAAGACCGACGGAACCCAAAGGAGAAAGAGACCGAACTCCCCGACCAAACCAAAACCCTAAACTCCTTTCTTATTATAGCCCAGATTGATTTTCTGTTCCAATCATTCAGACGTATTCATTATTTCAAACAGTCCACTGGTTTTTAACACTTAAAGCTCAGTCCAAATTTCCTCTTTAAGCCTATTAACATACTCTCCAAAACAAAAAATGTTTCCTATCTCCTCCCAGAATACCCTAATCCATCTAACCCCCACGAAGTCTATAAACCCTAACCCAATTGATTATGTGAGAACTTGAACAAAATAGCCAAAGAGAAAGCCCCTCTAGCCACTTGTAAGTATGATAACCAACAAGAATCTTGGAATGATAAACCAAAATGAAAATTAACCAAAAGTAGTACTGATTTAAAGAAGACAATTACCAATTTCCCACGCACTTTACAAATACTATTAATGTTCCTAACAATATTCCTCCTGCTTCCATACTAATACTCATGTAAGTATTCTCTCTTTTTTGTTTTTGTCAATAGGAGGACATTTTGTAAACTCCTGAATTCTTGTATTTGAAAAATGTTTCATATTTCATTTGGGTAAATGAAATGCTTGGGCATCAGAAAGAAAAAGGAAGAAAAGCAAGACAAAAAAAAAGGCAAAATATACAAAATGGTCCCTGATCTTTTGGGTAGTTCATTAATTTGGTCCATAATCTAAAATGCTCAATTTTACCCTGGTGTAAAAAAAAAATAAATAAAATAAAAGGAAGTATAAACAAAAAGTGATGCCACTTGACACATGAACTCCAACATGCCTATCAGAAAAATCCAACCTGCACCTCATTGAAATTAGGGGCTATTTAGGAAGCTGGAATGTAATCAGCATTACTGGGAATCTGAAGAATGTTGGGATGCGTGAGAATCAAGGGCGGAACGGAAATGAAATCGTGAAGCGTGAAAATGGTGGAAAAGAGGGTTGGGTTGAAACTTGTGGAAATGGAACAAGTTTGGTATTACAAATCGGGCCCAAAACGATCAATCCAAATATAGATTATGGATTACATTACATTACAAATTCATTCCATTACAGTCTCCCAAATAACCCCATAATTTCTTTCAAAGGGCATGCTTATGTCCAAATATGTTGTTGAAACAATAATTTAATCACATCAACTTTTTTGTTGACAATTTCTTTTAAATAACCTAACAGTGAATTTTGGATGCATTTAGAGTAAAATGGAGAACTTTTAAAGATCAGGGACCAAACTAAGAATTCTAGGGACTATTTTCTCAGTAGGCATTGTCCAAATGTTTGAAGTCCTGCCATGGACCTACTTCAACTTAGGTAATGAGTTCCTAACTTAACGCTAATAATGAATTTAGAATCTCCCAGGAGGCTTCCAATGGAAAGAACAACTAATTGTTTCAGCATTTGGTCATTGATAAGCACATTGAAGTTCACCAATATAGCTCCTTGCCATATTGGAAAGTAAAAAAATAAAAACAATAGCACAATATAAAATGACACAGTGGACACAAAGCGGTTAATTAAGTACCTAACTTGACCCAATTCGTGCTCTTCATACAACAGCATTAGTGATAAAAATTATAGCACTTAAAAAATCCAGAACCATAATGATTAGGTATAGTTAAGGCCTATTTCATTCATAGACCAAAACTTACTGCGGAAAAGGTGTTTCTCCAAGCTCCCACCAGCCATATATTCATACACCAACATCCTGTGCTCATCCTCACAGCAATAACCAATTAGCTTCACAAGATTAGGGTGACTAAGCTGCCCCAGAGAGTTAACTTCTGCCTGGTTTACAAGGGTTACAAGTCAGAATAATATTATTTCTACCAAACAATAGATCATTTCAAATTAGTAAATCATTTACTGATATTGTTTAAATAGCTCACCAATGCACTAAATAAGAACATTATAGAGAAGAAAATGGGAAATCATATACATTATGATCAGTGATCAGTGATGTCAGATGTATAATCAGTGTGTATAAATTATATACATAGTAATCATTATAAAATGGGACCTTAACTAATTCATAACTTGTTCTCTATAAGTGATGTGCATTTGCATATACTTTGTATGAAAATATGAAACCAACACATAAATTCAGGAATTGTCCTTGGTTGGCATTATATGCTTTGCTAACTTGGTAACTTCACATAAAAACCATGAAGCTCGTTAAAAGGAAGATTGAGACTCTTCGCCAATACTTGATGCAGCTTTCAGAAATCTATTCCAAATTCTATGGACAGTTCGATATTAATTCTCTTGATTCAATTTGATGTATTAGTTCTTTACTGAGTTCATAAGTTCATCATTTCTCATGAGTTGTGGTTACTTTGTATTTCTTTTTTAGTTCTTTTTCACTCTGATAGAACCCAAATATGTTGAACTATAAAAGAGAATAGAAATACAAGATAAACCAAGTGTTTGAGGTACTTGGACCCTCCCAATTTTGAGAATACTCTCAAGCACTACTACATTTCACCATATATTGCCTATCTGCCTCGTTCCCCACTCACTGTTTTTAGAACTTGCCTAACAAACTCCTAAACTAAGTACTAATATGCTCTTAATACTTTAAATATTTACCAATAGCATTCTAATTACCCACCCCTAAAACACACCTTCCCCTCAAGGTGTGGTTACACGAAAGAAATTTCTCAAAACTGGGAAATGATTAAAAAAAAAAAAAAAAAACAGCCTTCTTCATTTTTAACCCATGTAAATCAGCCCATACCCAATAGTACTACAACCACCTTTTGTTAAAAAAGTTTATAGTCATCCACTTCCTAAAGACAATCTTTCTAGTTATGATTTTGATGATGATTCAGATATTAGTGTAAGCAGTAAGGAGATTATGGACTCTCTAACCTAAGAAGATTTTGTTGTGGAGGATTCGACGATTTAGGGCATGTTTTGTTCGCAATCCGGATTCTGTTTTATGTTTTTAGATTTATTGAATTCAGCGAATATCTGTTTGACAGACAACCCAAATTCTATTTCTGAAAACTGTTTTCTGATTCTGTGATTCAAACGGTGCAAATTCTGAAAACAATATTTTTATGTTTTCTTGAAACGCAAAGTTATATTAAATAAAGATAAAAACATTTAGAAATATAGTATGTCATGTTATAAAACAAATTCAATTTTTTTTCAAATTAAAATATTTATAGTGTAAATAAATTAAATTAGGTTAAATTCCAAGTTTGGTCCCTATGGTTTGAATAAAGTTAAAAGTTAGTCACAAATTTAGAATTTAGTTCATATGATAAATTCATATATAGTCCCTATGGTTTGTTAAATCCTCTTAAATAGTCCCTGCCAGATGGACTATTTATTATGAAGCTTTTATCAAACCATAGGGGGTAAATTCTAATTATAAACCATAAGACCTAAATTTTTACTTACTCTAAGGGACCAAATTTTCAATTTTTCTTATAAATTATATAATATTACCAACAAAAATTATACAATTTTTTTAACATAAAACATGTTAATAAATAAATTAATAACAATTTATTGTCAACTAATATTCCATGGGTAACTACAACTAGTTCACAATTGTTTAAGTTAGAATCCAATTTCTGAATTCTGCTACCAAACTAGGGTTGGCAACGAGGTCGGGGCGGGCGGGGCCGGGTGGGGGGTGGGTGGGTGCGATTCCCCGTCCCCATCCCCACCAATTGAAGGTGGGGATGAGGACGGGGATTCCCTGCCGAGCACACATCCACGGTTTTTTTTTTTTTTGTAATATATATAATTATATAAATATTTGTAAAATTAATATATATTTATAGGGTATATATATAATTATATATTATATATTTTTATTTGTAAAATTAATATATATATAATAAAAAAAAGGGGTCGGGGGTCAAGGACGGGGACGGGGATGGGGCGGGGATACCCTCCCTATCTCCGACCGAGGACCTGGTTATAATCCCTGATTTGACCCATATCCCCGATCAAACCGTCAGGACGAGGATCCAACCTTGCGAGAATTTTTGCCAACCCTGTACCAAACACATATCTGAAAACATGAAATACAACTCTATTTTTATTTAATCCCTTATTTTCTTTAGAATTCAAAGACATAGTTGTACAACCTATAGAACAAATCTTGTTCAAGTAAGGTCATATTTAATCCCTTGTTTTTAGATTTCTGTTTTCAGATTCTCTACCAAATAGACCCTTACTTTGCAAATGGTTTTGATACCTTGTTTCAGAATGGTAAAAATATTCAAGTAGAATCGTCACCCGTAATTCCTGCCACATTCTCTACTTTGATTGAAAAATATGTGGTTGTAGATGAAATCGATTCTACCTCATTCTCCTTTAGTTAAACAAATATACCTCAACAAATTCATAGAAATCCACCCAACAAACAGCCTACCAACCCACTTTCTTCTAGATTCATCTCCACGTTGATATGTATGATTAGGGTTTTCTTTTCTTTCTTTTTTTTTCTTCTTACTTGACTGCGACCCAACTCCCCCATGGCCACCATCTCCCAAAATTTCCAGCAGCGTCTCTCCACCAATTCATTCATCTCTCGCAATGGTCTCCACCAATTTTTTTATTCCCATCCCCCTGCCATCTCTTCCATACCCTTGTGCCAACGCTTTTTCCAAGTGTTCATCTCCCACCTTCAAAGCGGTGATCACCAGTGATCTCAACCATCAGCCCCTTTTCATTCCCTTTGTCCCTTTTTTGCGTCCTCTGTTGGTGCCTCCCTCAGATTTCCATCTTCAGCACCAACCATTGATGATTTCTCATTGGAAATTCCACTCTCAACTCTTCCTTCTTTAGTGTTGAATACTCCACAATACGATGTTTAACCAGGTATGACTCACCATTCAAGTCTTTCCCTTCCTTGCCTTTGAAGGTTGGAAACCCTATCCCAATCACACGTCACATAAAGGAACAATGTGAGTAATAGGTTGGTTACTTCATCACTACTTTCAGTGTATTTCTTCCCAACCTCTAATGATTCAGCCATATAGAAAAGATGTCGCCAAACAAGAGGCATTGAGACGAGACAGGAGAATCTTTCAAAAAAAAAATCTCTCCCACTTGTGATAATGTAATCCTCAGGCCATTCCAATTTTATCCACGAAATCAGCCTCCACATTTTCCTTCACCATTCTATCTTTGCTGATATCAACTCCTCAATACGTTCTCTAATCTCTTTGAAACTATGTTTTCTTATATTTAGAACAGAATAGAGAACTTTTTTCACTTGAATCTAGGAATATGTTCTATAATTTCTTTGAAACGATGTTTTCCTGTATTTAGAAGGGAATAGAGAAAGCTCTTCCTACTTGAATCTGGGAAAAAATCGATAATCAAAATTAGACGCTCCATCCCTTCTCATATATTAGCATCAAACTCCATGGCCAGAATCAAATAGCTCTGATATTGATTTAGCCTAATAGATAAAAAGGAGAGAAATCTTCAATAATAAAGAATCTTTATTATCAATAAAAAGTTGCCAATACAAGAAAACAATCCCTCTATTTATAGAAAATTGAAAAGAAAACTAATCCTAATTGTAAACCTAATAAGCTAAGGAAACTAATCCTTATCCTAATCAATCAAGGAAACTAATCTTAATTTTAATCAATTAAAGATTTAACCAAGATACCCTAATTTACTCTAATCCTACTACATCATATACCAAATTGATAGAACCCGAATATATTAAACTATAAAAGAGAACAGAAATACAAGATAAACCAAGTCTACGAAGTACTTGGACCCTCCAATCTTGAGAGTACTCTCAAACCTGATTCACTCCACAAAATATAGCCTATCTTCCTCCTCCTCCACTCACTATACTTGTAACCAAACTTCCCTAACAAACTCCTTGATTAATTGTTAATATGTCCTTAATACTCTAATTATTTACCAATCGCATTTGTATCATTAGTTTCTGCCTATTTATTCTTAAAAAATCCTTAGTCTTTGCCTATCTCTCACCCCTTTTGGAGTTCGTACCCTTTGAGCAATAGTCACTCTTTTCATACTTTCAATGAAATTTTTGTATCTGGTTAAAAAAGAAAAAGATAAAAAAAAAAAAAAACATGAAAGTTTAGCCTGCAACGTTAAGTTCATAATCCTGCAAATGAATAGCAACACTGCGCATTTTTTCTGTGAATTATTCAAACTTCTAACGAAATATTTTGCTATTGTTGAAAGAAATTATTATCATAACACAACACCGTCAAAAAATTGTATACAACTCAAGTTCAGGAAAGTATATGTTAAAAGAAAATTGGGGATTATTACTAAATTAGTTTATTCCTAATTATTATTTCCTTTATAGTATTTTCCTTTCTTGTATTTTTCTTTATTGGTTTATTGATGGCTATTTATTCACCTTGTAAAAGGTTGATTATGTATCCTGATTTATTCAATAATATACAAATTTAACAATATATAAGCTAGCAGAAAAGAACCATACCAGCCATTCCCTGTCACCTTGAAAACCTTCACGATTTAGCTCCTTAATGGCAACCTGCATCATCTTAAAACCAGGTCTTACGTTTTCATCAATAAATCCTTTGTATACAACTCCAAAACCACCCTCTCCAAGAATTAGATCTGGCCGAAAATTCTTTGTGCTCAACTTCATCTCCTCATATGCAAAAATTTCAACGTCCCTATAAGCAGGGGTTTCACGGAGAACATCAATATGCTTATTAACCATGCAATGTCCACTTGTGGTTCCCTCTGGTCTAGAAGGAGATTCATGAGCCATCTCTGATAATATATATGAAAAAAACACTGTGAGCCAAAAATTTCAGTAAGGTAAATATGTTTTTTTGAAAGACAAGCAAAGCTTTTTATCAATAACGTGAAAAGTTATGTATGGTTTCACAATTTGATCCCACCATTCACCTTACCCTTTCTAAATAACATGCACCACCCACCATAGAGCATTACAAGATACTTCCTAAGACAAAGGTATCATAAACCCAAGAGTAGTCACAAGAAAGCTTCCCATCCCAACAAGAATTAATACCAAACGACAAATAATTCCTAAAATTTTTTGGGAAGAACACACCAAGAAGCCATTAATGTTTAATCATCTCAAAATTTTCTTCCCACAAGGATTGTTTGTCATCAAAGAGACTCTAATTGTTTTTTCCAGAGGGCTGCAAAGAAAAATAAGGACGTTGCTTTTTGCAATAAAATTGAATATCCAAGCAATCTTGTAACCTTGAAATAAAGACTCCCACATTTTCCTGCTATGGAAACAATGAAAAGGAAAACGATTGACTCTCTTTCAATTATACTGCTACAAACTTGGGCTAACATAATAGTCGAGTAAAAGCATCCTTTCTTAAGGCTTTCAGCTGAATTTAATCCTTCACAATAATGGCTATCCACCAATATATTGAGTTTTCAGGGTTTACTTTCCACAGGATTAATACAAAAGTCTTTTGCAATGGAGAATTGCCTCTTATTTTCTTGTCTTTTCCTAAAATTCTAGGGCACACAAATATGATAGAAATGATATTAGGGTATTATTGGAGTATTAAAGGTATATTAGTAATTAGCTAGGGAGTTTGTTATACTTGTTGGTTATAAATAGAGGGGGTGGGGAATGGAGAAGATAGACAATATTTTGGTGAGTGAATTAGGGCTTGAGTGTGATCTCAAGATCGGGAGAGTCCAAGTACCTCAAATAACTTAGTTTATCTTGTAGTTCCATTACCGTTTATATCTCAGTATATTTAGGTTCTATCAAGATACTTCTCCAACTCCAAGGTTACAGTGTTGGTGTATCATGTTAAGGATATGCCTGGATATATATCTACAATACATTGATATTTATCTATGATGCAATTTCAACTAGGACGTGATTAGGAATGAGGTAAGGAATAGATAAATCTTGGATGCAGTTGGCGCACGGTTCAAATATCCTTTTCACAGTTTGCCAAATTTAATCATGAGAAAGGCAATTACTTAAAATTAAACACATTTGAGCATCAACACTCCAAAACCACATCACCAACTCCCACCCTAAATCATAATTCCATCCCTCTAGTGAAAACCCTTTGAGCACTATAAATCAATTAAATAATAGAACTAATGAATAAAAATCATATCCCATGTTAGAATCCTAATCTTTAAAAAGTTGACCAATCTGATTATCTCGTCCAATTGTTAGCATCTCTATGCTCCATTTGTCCTAATAATTTTCTTCTTTTCTTTAAGCTAAGAAATAGATGATGTGTTAGAGAAAATGAAAGAAACAAACTAGAGGTTAGGGTTAGAGAAAAAACCCCCTCCCAACGAACATTCCAATCATTAAGCATCATGACAAGGTTGTAGTTACGAAATAACTTCTTGTGGTCTGTGTATTATACACCATCACAAAAAGAATTCATCAAATCCATCTTATCCGCAAAAATCTCTTTGGGGTGTTTGGCTCACCAACATGAGTTGAGTTGGTATAATATACCAACTCATTGTTTGGCCCACCAACTTCAAATGTTGGTGGAGTTGAGTTGGTATATTTTACCAACTCACCCCAACTCTCCCTTCTTCCTATGTTTTCAATGGCTCCACCCATCAGCCACTGTCACACTCCGAGAACTAACTCCGGACTCCGACAACCACCTCCAATGATAACTTTGATGACCAACTCTAGGCTCCGACAACCACCTTTGATGACAATTCCGGTGACAAAATCCAAACTCCAACAACAACCTCCGATGACAGCTCTGGCAACCAACTCCGAGCTCCGACAATCTTCGCGCGACCAACTCTGACAACCAATTCTGGCCTCCGAAAACCACCTTCTGTGACCCAATTCCGACGACTACCTTCACGCTACCAACTCCGACGACCAATTGGCTCTAATAACAAACTCCGATGATCAACTCTGACAACCACCTTCGTAGGCTTCGACCACCACCTCCGACTACAAACTCTAATGAAAATCACCTTCGATGATCACCTTTGAACGAGCAACTCCGACGACCAACTCAAGGCTTTGACAACCACCTTCGACGACAAACTCCAATAACCAACTCTAATACCACCTTCTTGCAACTAACTTCAGGCTCCGACAGTCACCTCCGACTACAATCTCCAAAGAAAATCATCTTCGATGTTCAACTTCGACAACCACTTTCGCCCGACCAACTCCGAGATACAAAATCCACCTCCGATGACAAACTTCGACAACCAACTCCAATACACCTTCATGTGACCAACTTCAGGCTTCGACAACCACCTCCTACTACAAACTCCAGCAAAAATCAACTTTGAAACCACTTCCAACTACTATAAGACTGATGGCTGTTAAAGTATGTCGTAGGGTTGTCGATTATATAAAAAATATTATTTTGTCTACATTAAATGCAATATTTATACATAATGAATTCACATATCAAATTAGCGTTAAGAATATTTAAACGAAAAGTATGTATGTAATTCAAAAGTATGTAACATATAACAAAAAAAAAACCATAAAATATAATTATTTTTCTTTGAACATTTTTGAGCAAGAATTAGTGAAAAATAGAGATTTATTCTCTATGATTCTCCAAATTTAAAGGAATTGAAAGTGAAATTGTTGAAAAAAATGTGGTGACATTCTATTGGCTATTACGATAATGGGGGAGATTTTTAATTAAAAAAAATCATGACTTAGTAAAAATATAGAACTAACAATAGGAAAAAGAAGAAAAAGAAGATGATGATAATGAAATTCATGGAGAAAAATTGGCTAGAATCAAAAGTTTTGGTTTCGCTTTAGTTTCTCATTTTATTTAACCATATTTCTATAATAAAAGTAATGGGTTACTTATTGTTCCTTGCCCAAAAAAGAAAGAAAGAAACAAAGAAAAGTTTTAAAAATTAAAAAAAAAAAATTGCAATCCATATTTTATTCAAACAAAGATGGGTAGAATTATTGAATAAAAAAGTTTCAAAACAAAAATAGTAATCATAAAAGCATATTATTTAGAGTTCAAAAACTGAATCAGATACCCAGACATATGAACTCAACTCTACACCCCACACAGACATATGAACTCAGACCAAATAACTCCAGACATATGAACTCCACAAATATATGAACTCTACAGACATATGAACTTCATACATCTTATCTTAACTCAGTGCCTCAAACAGCCCCTTTGATTTATCTCTTTCCAAATAAGCCAAAGAAGAGCTCGCCCTGCAAGATTCTACAAGATCTAAGCTTTTGCTTTTTAACATCATGCCACCAAGAACTGAAAAGCCAAAGATTCACCCGTAAAAGGAGGGAAAATCAAATCCAGACAAAAGAAATTACTAAGCCCACTAAGTGAAAGAACAATGGAGGAAGTCAGGAAGATGTGGTCAAGATAATTACAGAAACAGCAGACTGAGGGTGATAAAGTCCAGTGACGAAACTTCCCTCCAATTAATCAACAGTATTCAGACTCCTATAAAGAATAGGACAAATAAAGAGCTTGACTTTCTAACAAATCTTGAATGTCCAGATGTAACTCACAAGAGACTTCTCAACTTGGCTTTCGGATTAATAAGGTGGATAAACGCTAACAAGCAATTTAGTTCTAAATTCCAAGTGATTTTGTCTTGGCTAGTTCCAATCTGAACCACATCCAGTTTTTCAGCAGAGATAGCCCATTTAGCCACCTCTCTGTCAAACAATCTTCTTTTAACCTCTAAATTCAAAACCTGAAGCTCACACACAACACATTCTGCTATAAAAGCCACCTTTTTGAAAATCGGCATAAATTCAGGAATTGCAGAGAGAAAGGGACCACCTTAGCCAGGCATCCTCACAAAAACAAATACACTGGCCATTACTACTTTGAACTTCAAAAAACAAGAATAAAATCAAATTAAATTTTAAATTTTAAAATGAATAAAACCATTCCTTTTTTGTCTATGTCAACTCAGGTCTACATCCAGCCAGTTTGTTAGGCCATCCACGAAGCTCAACCCCATAAATAGTTGCAACCACAATCCTCCAAAGCATTTTTTCCTCTTGGGTAAATCCAAAGCCATTTTAAAATGAGGTTGCTGTTCCTTTGCTTGAGAGAATCCACCCCTAGCCCCCCATGTTGAGTGAGGGAGATCCAATTCCATTTTACCAGGTGATTGGCTGTATTAGCAACATTTGTGCACACAATTTTTTGAGAATCATGTTTTGAGTTCTTCCAAGTCTTTACTTGGTTGGAAGTCCCTGGGAAGCTTGGTACCAATTACCAATGAGTACATTCAGAGAAATTTTTCTTAACTTCAATGGTATAACTATGTCAAAAAGGCATGAGGGATTTTGACCGCCCTTGTATCCACTGCATTTCCATTTTGTAGAACAAATCCTAAACGAGTCTTGATGTTTCTTGGAACTGCATTCAAATTGAGTATCTATTTAAATCAAAGAAAATAGCTACATCCAAATCATGATAGTTTCGATGATACTGGACACCTAATGTTAGATACAACCCTTGATAGATTGTACAATTGTTATCAGACACACATTATACAATAGACACCAACAGTTCAACAACTGGGCCTTCCAATTATAGGATTGGGTATTCATGATTCTCTATAACTTGGGAACACAATGGCATAGACAAAAGAATACTAAGGAAAATTATAGGATGAGGATTAGGTATTCCCTCTTATCTCACTCAGGAACACAATGGCATCGGAAAATAGTACTGCAAAAAAATTATAGGATTAGGTATTCATTGTTCTTTTTCACTCGGGAATACATTGGCATAGGGAAAAAAACCAAAAGGAAAAATACATGAAACCTAATGAGAAACATTTGGTTTTTTCTAAAAATGTATAGCATAGACTGTAGAGTTGTAGGATAGGCATATTTGATTTTTGAAATGAGAAATCAATATTTTTTTTGTAAGAAACATCCATTCAAAGTTTCATTGATGGTATGAAATTACAAAACCACAACATGTGCCGTGAGGCATAATGTTATTCCATTGCGATACAAGAGAAGTAAGATTGTAATCACAAATATATATATATATAAATTATATACACACACATATATACACACACACACACATGTGTGTGTGTGAGAATTACACCAGGAGAGAGATATATACAAAAGATGATAAATAAATAAAATTGTGTGAAATCCGATTCCCTATCTTCAAATATGCTATGCTTCTGCTCGATCCAAATGAGCCAAAGGTAGGCTTATTTGGTACTGATTTTTTAGAAATATGCTTATTAGGTTTTGGACCTTTTGTTTAATTTTTAAAAATATGCTTAGAAAGAAAATGAGAGAGTGACAGCAAACCAACTGAACCTAGTCAGTTGGTTACTTAATATCGGTGGATTTGGTTACATTAAAAAACATACAGACAAACAATAAGAAAAGAATGAAAGAATACACTAAGGTCAATTTTAGTCCATTCAATCATTTTTTGTTGGTATTTTAGAATGCTTCTGTTTTAGTTGGTTCATTCGATTATGCAAGCAGTTGGCTCAAATTGGTTTTAGGTTTTATCAAATTAGCTTTTTAGTCATTCTTCACTATCCTTAATCTATGTCAATTTCAGTCAATAATTGAGTTGAACCGACCCATCACTAGAAATAGATTATTAACATCCATATAAGATCGTTCAACTCTTCTTTTGAAGAATTAATTGCAACTTTCAAAATTAAAAGGAACAAAAGAAAATTCAAGCATAGGACCATTAATCATGTTTAAAACATATCAAATCTATTTAACTATATACATATTTCTTTTCATAAATCTGTCTTTGACTTGGGCCATGTCTAAGTAATGTCCTAGCTTTTGGAAGGAAAAGAAAAAAGACATGTTCTAGCATCTATTCATGTCCTATATGTGTATTCATTTCTATACTTCTTAGGCAGATATATTGCATGGAAGAGAAACATTCTTTGACTGCCAAGATGACGACCATCATTGAACATTAAGATTCAAAGGGAACAGAGAAATTTTCCATATGAAGATTGTGACATCATTTAAATCCAAATAAGATTCATTTCAATAATTTGCTAAGAGTTTCGGTCACGTCGATGTTTACAACATCCAATAATAACTGGAGACATTTACAATCTTTGATTTAGTCCTATTCCATTGGTCTCGGTTTTAGGCTGAGCATTTTCCTCTGTTGGTGAATGTGTCATAATGTGAAAGTTACAACAAAAAGCAACTACAGAAAAATCATTTGTTCAATAGAACCAACACCGTCCAGAATGTCTTCAAAGTTCAGAGTAATGTCCATTTAATGAAGAAATCAGAATATACATGTCAATCAACCCGCAAACAGAACACAATCAAATGAAACGAAAACTCATAGGAACATCATAATTCATAAGCAGTACCTGAATTCCTTCTAGACGGACCCTTCAATCCGTCACCCCTTGCCTCACCGCTCAAACAAATCCCCATGGGAACTCAACCTGAAACCGGCATCACTTTCTAACCCCATAATCATTGGCAAAACAAAACAACACGAGCAATTGCCATTCCTGAACACGAACAACCCACTTCTACAAATCGTCAAACCTCCTTAAAAACTGATGATCGTTTAGGATAGGGACCAAATTCAATGTTGGTCCCCCAAAATACGAAATGGGTAGTAGGATATTGAGTGGATTTCGCCGGATTCCGATCGAGTTCTCGGAAACAGAAAAATGGACAGTAGTAAGACGATCGGCTCTAGAAAAGAAACCTGGAGGAATATACAAAATACAGATATGGAGGAGAAAAGTTAGATACAAGGAGAACGATCCAAGAAAGCACAGAGAAAGATAGCATGCCCTTTTATTTCGCATTACGACCGTAGAAGGCGCAAAACCAAATGCAAAAGTTCTGTTTTTATTCTTTTCTTTCTTCTTTTTCAGTTTGGTTTGAAATTATTCAAAGCTTGAGAAAGTTAAGTTCTATGTTTATCAAGAGTTTGCTTATTTTAGAGAATCAAATTTATATTTGCAATCTTTGGTTTGTAAGAATTTGGTAGGATCTTTTTTTTTGTTACAACATTAGTCGTTAAGATTGCATGTGTTAACTATGTTAACATATCTTTAAGATCTCTCTCATTTAGTTGTGATGTTAATTTATACATGCAAACCTCTTAAACTCGAACGTTACATGTCTACTAGTTTTCGCGATAAATGTTTTTACATTCAAAGTTTAAATTGGTATAATTGTTGATTTAGCTAAAGTTTAGGGGTGTAAATTGACATTTTTCTTATAGATTAAGTTTCAAATTTTATTGATCGCTCATGTTGTTGAACTTGAAAGAAATATATATCATGATGTAATATACGGATTAGAAAAAAATGAGACCAACATGAGCATAACTCAACTGATCTAAATTTGTACTATCAACTTCAAGAAATGAAGTTCGATCCTCCACTCCTATATATATTATAAAAAAAGTATCCATAATATTGTGGTTGAAAATTTGAATATTTACTTAACTAAGTATGAAGACCAACCAATAGGGTCGGCCATCAAGTCATAAGTTTATTTGGCCAAGTATGGAGACTCATGGTCATCAAGCAATAATGCCTAAGTACCGAAGTCGAACCCATAGAAACAACCATAGAGCTTTAGGAGGTCAACTCTATGAAAACAAGGATTATGTCTAAGTGTTTGCTAGTAAAATAAATCCCCTGGTTTACAGCGGTTAGTAACGACTTGATTAATCACTTGAAGAATTAATTAGCAAATAACATTTACGAACCTATTTCTATATAATCAAGAGGGCTCATGACATTTGAGGTGCACCAAAATATACCATCAACTTTCCACTCTCTAGCTCTCTAAATAATTATTGACTTGATCGTCGAAGTGTCGGTGACCAAGCACTACACCAGTGCGAGTTTTTTCTTTATTGGACAAGACATTCGCTCAATTCCTCCCAAAATTACAAATTCACAGTTAATACCAATTTTCGATATCAACACATCAAAAAAATCTAGAAAAAGATGCGATGAGCCATGTTCAAGGTGAAAAACAATAAAAGGCTTCAAAGTGTGTCCTCCAAGATCTCGAACAAACATGATCATTCAAACAAGCAAAGGTTTCAACGGTATGAACAAGTAGAGAAAGTAAATATTTTTGTTGAATATAGTCAAAGGATTTATTTTGTTTAGCTCCCCATTTTGTATTATCATATTTATATGTCTATTAAATTAAAAAGTGAGGGTGTAGATAATACTTTTGGACACGTTTGTTCCCTTTTAAATACTTTTGTACATGTTTATCCCATATTTATTCTACTTATTTACATGAATGCCTTTAAAAATCGATTATGTTATAAATTAATTCATTATTCCTTAATTATCTATCAATATCTATATTATATTAAAAGGGACTATAAGGGGAGAATTTTCTTCTTCCCTTTTTGCCCTTATTATATATCTTAATAATTCCCTTTTGCCCTCAATAAGGTGGCTCTCCAACTCGCATAGTAGTTCTCATGTGCCTGTTGATTGTGAAGGGACGTGACTATTTGGATTTGATGACGATGAGACACAACTCTTCCATTGTAAGTATATAGATGTGTGACAGTATCTACAAAAATAAAGAAATTGATGCTTGATGCATTCATTATCTAGCAAAATATGAGATTCCACAAAACATTAAGAAGCAAAATCTTTCAAAATTAATGGAGACAATTTTTTATTCTTTGAAGAAAACTTTTTTACCAAATTAATGAAGAGGCACTATTATCCATCATTTTTCTTTCTTTGTTTATTTGCTTTAAAATTTTTACTTTCATCCCTAATTGTGTTTTGAAGAAGTTTTTGAAGTGAAAGGTTTTCCTTCGAGATGTTATTCTAGTAGAAGAAAAACACAAATAGAATATTTGAATGAAAAATAGTTGCTAAGAAATTGGACAAGTATTTGACAACCCAATTAGTCATCTGATCATTATTAAAGTAAGGAGCAAGTAAAATTTTGCAAAGAGGTGAAATCATTCAACAAAATAAGAAGCAAAATACTTACCTCGAATAAACATTGTTCTAAGGTGCGACAAATTTTGCTTGAAACAATGATTGAAACCAAAAGTAAAATGGAGTTTAATCGATTGGTGATGACAATTTTGTCGTTATAGGTTTGCTTTTTATATAAAAAGATTCTTTTAGATGATAAAGGGATATGGTGAGAGAGATTAGAAATTTAAGTGAGTATCATATAGGAATTGATTTGGTTCTTTTAATTTTAATTTCGTAATTCTAATTTTAAATCCTATCTCCTTCCTTCTTCAATAATGTGCATTTTCTTTCTCTCTATTGTTTCTTAGATTATGTGATTCAGTTTTCGTTCTTTTAATTTATTCATATATAATTGCTATGGGTTTATATTCTTTTAATTTTGTTATCTAATTGCAATCTATTTAGATACGGTGGTCCACATTAATAAAGTTTATATAATTCATAGATATCTTCAACTAGATTGATTTTACCTAATTTTATAAATGCAGTTAACAGGAGCAAGATAAAAAAAGTTGGTCAAGGTGAGGAACAATGGAGAAATTACTTAAAGAGGAGATATAGACTAACATTTATTTAATATTTTTTCAAGTCTGTATTTTTAAACTTGATGCTCATCCATGGAAAATTTCACAAAATGACTCAAAAAACCAAAAACTTTTCTACCAATGACCCCTTCATAAAAACTTTTCTACCACTGACATTTTTTCCATGCGAAATTCTAAAATTACCCCCAATTTTAATAAGCTTTCAAACCAAAACCTTCCATCTTCTTCCTTCAACCATTTCTCAAGTATTCATTTAAAATGTATTCAATGCAACACCAACATTCCACCAAAGCATTTATTTCCAACTAATATTCTACCAAAAAGTATTAAATAACATTGATATGAATAGAATGGAAGGTCACTCTCAATATTCACTTTTTGTCAAACTCCCCATGAAATTCTCTCATTGTTCTCTCGAAGTGTCCTCTCAAAGTTTCAGTTCAACATCCTCGTCGGTCGCTTTCATCGTCAGATTCAAAAGCAGAGAGAATTTAAGTGATATTCTACAATATTTCTTATCCCAGATTGCTTTCATAATAAGTATTGTTTGGCATTAAATGAACGACCGTATAGTAATATATACACAATTGTTCATTATAATATAAACGATCATTCATAAATTACTAGACGATCGTGTAGTAAGTTATAAATGATCGTGTAATAAGTTATAAACGATCATGTAGTAATTTATAAACGATCGTGTAGCAATTTATAAACGATCGTGTAGTACTGTATAAACAATCGTTCAGAAATTTATATAAGATCACATATACAATACTAAACGAACACTTATAAATAGTTGGGCGGTTGTTTATCAATTGCTGGGCGATTTCTTAAACTTTTATGGGATATTGCTTAAGATTTGCTTATCCCATTGTAGATTAATGACGCTACTTCGCATCTTTGTACAATTTGGTCGAAATTGGGATGAGTCAAGAATAAATAATGTTGGAAGTCATATGAAAGGTCTGAAAGTCAGAAATGATATAACAGTCAGTGAATTAGTGAGTATTATGTACCAACGCTGAATATCGATCCAGATATGTTTAATATACACATCAAAATTTGTTACAATTTAGTGGTCCTAGCTCCCTTGATTGACATAATCGATGATAAAGATCTTAGCATTTTTAGAAGGTGGTGATGCATCTCGGATGTCGTTATTTGTATCAGTTACACCTTGCGAAAGTCATGGAGTACACACAAACAATATGTACTAGCATTGCAATCCAACCGATCAACCCATTTCAACCAGTCAAAAAGTAGGATTATTGGACACTTAATCAAGTCTAGATACGAATAAGTTGGCCGAACATACCGCTTGAAGGATATAATTAAAGACGTCTGACGAGATTATGGAGTGAGCATAAGTCACAGGTGGGCTTATCATGCTAGAGAATATGGATTTGTGTTCACACAAGGGTCATCGAAAGGATTATGTGCTATTATTAGGGCATATGGCGAGGCACTTAAGCTTGAAAATCCAGTACGATCTTTGAGGTTGAAGTAGAGGACGGGCAATACTTTAAGCATGACTCCATGTATCAGTAGTTTTTTGAACTGCATCCGCCTAGTAATCGTTGTTAATGGGACCCATTTGCACGAAAAATACAAAGATGTGTTATTAATAGCAACGTATATTGATGGCAACAATAACATATATCCTATCGCCTTCAGTATTATAAATGGTGAGAATGATGAATCATGGACTTGGTTCATGAATCATTTGAAGGCTTCGATAGGAGGGATTCCGAATTTAGTGATTATATCATATCATCACATCTCAATGGCAAAGGCTATCTCAAGTATATTCCCTAATGCATTTCATGCTCTATGTATATATCATATTCGGAATAATTTGATTGACAAATTAAAGAATAAGGACATAATCCCACACTTCAACCTAGCTGCAAAAGCTTATAGAATATCTGAGTTTCACGGACATGTACTTGTATAGAGTTTAATTGCATTGAGATCCCGTGCTCCCATGCAATATTTGTAGCAACCCCTAAAAACACTAATGTTCAAACATTATGTGCAAAATGGTTTACAGTTGAGTGTATGTTTGTTGCTTACATTGAACCAATATTTCCAGTTGGACATAGATAAGAATGAAGTCAAAGACTAGATTTTGAAGACTTTGAAATTATACCACCACGAAAGGTAGCAAGTGTTGGTTGACGTCAAACTGCTAGGATACCTTCTACTAGAGAGGAGCCACAACAAATATACAGGTGTACACGATGTGGTTAGAGAGGACATAACAAAAAAACGTGTAGACAAACATTAATAACACTTGGCACTGGCCTATCTAGACTCAACAATATGTAATTTGTATGCAATCAATTTTTTATAAATGAAGGGCGATCGCTTAGTTATTTATGCGCGATCGATTAGTTACTATGTGTGATCATTTACTTCGATCTATGTGATAGCTTAGTTATTTCTATACAATCGCTTTATTATTCTTATGCGATTTCTTATTTATTTGTACGCGATATTGTAGTTATTATTTGCGATCGTTTACTCAAATATATGAGATCATTTAGTTATTTTTGGGCGATTGCTTAGTTAAATGTACAGTGCAATTTGAATTCTATTACCATAAATATTTATTTGCCCATAATTCAATTGAATTCAATCTTGGTAGCATCTTCATCATTAGTAAAATTGAACTTCTCGAATGCGGTCTCCTTGCAAGAATGCATTTGGGTCCTTCGGTCCAAGAATGAGTTCTTGTAGCCTTTCACTGCTTGTTTCTCATTCTACTATTTCCCTGGTCGGTCACGACCCAGTTATCAAGTTAAAATCGTCTTGGGAGAATGCTACCTTCTTCTCTAGAATGTTGAATGATATAACGTATGGGTTCACATCCGCTACCTCCCTTAACAGAAAATGGTGCAAAAGTTGTGCATTAAAAACAAAATCTATATCCAACAGTGAACCAAAGGTCGTTTTCCTATATAGTCTCGTTTGTTCTTCAACTTATTCCTAATCACAGAGGCAGTTTTGTGGACTTGGCAAGAGATGAAAGAAGGAAAATATTTCTGAGAGACGATCATCTTACCAATCTGACAAACGTGCACATTACAACAATTAGCAAACAATCGCATAACAAAAATTAAATGATCGCATAATAAAAACTAAACGATCATATAACACAAACTAAACGATTGCATAACAGATAGCTTAACAAACAATCATACGATATAAACCTAAACGATCAGACAATAAATATCTAAACGATCGCTTAGTATTCTCTATTCGATCACTTAGTATTCTCTATCCGATCGCTTAGTAATATCTAAATGCTCGCTTAATATTCTTTAAACGCTCGCTTAGTATTCTCTATCCATTCGCTTAATATTCTCTCAACGATCGATTACAAATGAATACACGATTAAACCCTAAAAGATAGTCAAACCTCGAATATCAACATGCATTCTTCAAGGAGAGGAGTCTCATACCTTTCAGATCACAACAACGGTGGCAAGTGCGTAGAGACAACCAACGAAAAATCTGTGAGGAGTGCTCGACTGAAGTTTAGAGAGAAAACAAGAGCAAATTTGAGAGAAAATTCCTTGAAAAGGCGTAGAAATTCTTTGAGAAGGAAATGAAGGAACCTATTGTTGTAAAGTGTTCGTACAGGTGCGGATGCCAAACGACATGAGGACTTTTTAAACTTGAGGGTAATTTTGGAATTTTGCATGGACAAAAGATTAGTGGTAGAAAAGTTTTTAAAAAGAGATCATTGGTAGTGGTTTTTGGGTCATTTTGTGAAAATTTCTCTCATCCATAGACTAAAAAAACACAATTCAAAAAAGTTTTTAAATTCTTACCAAAATTTTTAAAAGTAATATGTTAATTTTAAATTTTCGAACTCAAAAGTGGATGAAGTGACTAAATCAATTTGAATTTAAGTCGTAAGACTATCACATTCCAGCATCAAAGTAACATATAAATGGTTAAAAAAAAAGTTTAAAACAGAAAAAACACATTAGGTTTATCATAATTAATTTTAAGATAATTATATTTCATAATAGTTTTTTTTTTGACTGGTTTGCATCAATTATGGCTTGATCTGAATTTTTTTTGTTAGACAGATTTGTAGAATTTGTTCTAAAATTTATGTTCCAATGATGTTGATAAAGTTCAGATAAATAGAGTTGATGGAAAGGAGACTTTAACCTTTGTAACAAAAAAAAAAAATGAGGGGTGTGTTTAAAATATATTTTAAATGTTTTAAAAATAAGTCATTTTGAAAAAAATTGGAGTGTTTAGCAACCCATCAAAATAGCTTTTAAAGTATATTTTAAACATTTTTTATAAAAAAAAATTAAATAAAAAGGAATTTTTTTAAAAACAAAATTTTCTCGATCAATCTAAATGAGTCCGAATGTGGAATGCCCTTCGAGTACAAGAGTCGGATTAGATTTAGATTCAATAAAGCTCATCCAAGCCCACACCTATCACTTGTTGTACTTCAACTCAAAATTTGATGAGGGGCAAATTGCATAGTATGTAAGAAAAAACCGACGCGTAGCTTTTTCTTCCTTGATTTCATCTGTAATCCTACATATTCAACTTATTAGTGATGTAATTTTTGTAAACTCTACATTTAAATTCAATGAATGCATGAAAGCAAATTTTGCTCTATTTTCTCATAATCTCAATGTTTTTCTCATTAATAATTTCTAAATATTCCATTTCTAAGAGACAATAACTTTAGTAATATAAGTTATCAACGACCTTCAAAATTTAACAGTATAAATTGACATTTGTCGAAATATTAACAAAAAATTCATAAAATATAACTTCGTCGTTAAACAAGCCATCTTGTCCAAATGAAGCTCTATTAAAATTTTTGAGTTTTACACGATTTCAGTCATAAAAATCAAATGATTGATTAATTTCCTCTAGATAAATAAAGGCAATTGTTCTTTAATTATATGAATTGAACAAGATTATAAGATAATACTAATTTTAATTGATATTTACCCTCTGAAATTTGTGAACAAAAATGTCTCAATTTGTGAAAATTGTCTTGCTTTAAATAATTTCACTTTGGTTCTTTCTGATTCTTTAGGTGAAGCGCTTTTTATAGTAATTTATAATTGTATCAACCAAATCTAATGTCACTTTATTTATATCTGCAAAAAAAAAAAAAAAAAAAAAAAAAAAAGAAGGGGAGAAACTACCAAACTGAAATTTCAAGTACATAAGTACAAATAATTTTATCCTATTATTATTTTATTTTTTAAAAATTAGGTATTAAATTTTGTTTAAATAAAAAAAATGAATAAATAAATATTTTTTGAATGAGTAGGTAAAACTAAAAATTTCTTTAATTAAATTGATTAGAAATATAAAAGGCATTTTGATAATCATATATATTAAATTCTCATTCTAAATAGAATAAATACTACTAATGAGTTTCTAATTACGATTCTAATTCATTTACATTACAGATAAACAAACATCTTTAATCAAAATAACATTCAGATTACAACTCAATCTCATCACGATGGCATTTTATTGTGGTTACATCCAAATCTAAACAGCTAGGTAAACAAGTCCTAAGGTGTTTGAAAATTAATATACCAATTTATGATTTGAATATTTTTATTATGACGAAGATTTTTGTCATTTTTAAAATTGCATTTTTCCTGTTTTAACTCTTCTAACAGGTACCTAAGATTCATTTGGGCCTTGCAAATAATTTTAAATATTATATATAAAAACATTGATAATGAAGTCACAAATGTTGAGATGGCCGAGTTGGTCTAAGGCGCCAGATTAAGGTTCTGGTCCGAAAGGGCGTGGGTTCAAATCCCACTCTCAACAATTATTTACTTTTTTTTTTTCACTTTTCAATTTTTTTCTTCATTTGTTCTTTTTAACCACTTTTCAATTTTTTTTCTTCATTTGTTCTTTTTTTTTACCACTTTTCAATTTTTTTCTTCATTTGTTCTTTTTTTTTTTAATCACTTTTCAATTTTTTTTCTTTATTTGTTTTTTTATCACTTTTCAAATTTTTTTCTTGATTTTTTATCACTTTTTCAAAGTTTTCCCTTAATTTTATTTTGTTGGCTTTTTAATCACTTTTAGATATTTTTCTTAATTTGTTAATCACTTTTTGTTATTTAAGAAATTATATCTTCTCGATTCCTATATCTTTAATTTTTTCGATAATCTTAAAATTTTGGTAGGACAAATTTCCTTTTTTTCCCTTTTTGATGAAATTTCAAGGAAATTTCAATTTTTTTTTTAATTTTTAGGAATTAGCTATGTTAGCTCAATTCAAGTTTCTTCAGTTTATGGTCATGATTATGCACAATTGTATAGTTTCATACGCCAATGTCATTTCTGACAAATGATGAAGTTTTTTCAATGTGTTACTTTTTCTAATTTTCAACTTTTCTTAAATTTTAGCTTTACTTTAAATCCAAAACTTTCATTTCCACATAAATTAAATTTGGAAAAAAAAACCACAAAAACGCACTTGTATTATTTTTAATCCCATTCAAACTTCTTCATTAAATTTTCACATTATTTCACCTCAAAATTGAATGATGTGAGTTATGTTTCTTTTACCATCTAAAACTTTCAATTTCACATCATTTCACCTCAAAATTGAATGATGTGAGTTATGTTTCTTTTACCATCTAAAACTTTCAATTTCACATCATTTCACCTCAAAATTGAATGATGTGAGTTATGTTTCTTTTACCATCTAAAACTTTCAATTTCACATCATTTCACCTCAAAATATTCATAAACTTTATATTATTTTAAATTATTTTTCCATTTATTTTTTAAATTCATGTTCTCACATCATATTTACACAAACATTTACAATATATATTGGAATGTTGTCTTACTTTATAAAACGATGATTAAAAATGGTAAATTATAATCTAACTAAGCCACAATTAAAGTTTTATTAACTAATTATAATAATTTTTATCAATTCGATAAAATTTTTCGTAAATTTTCATTGACATTGATATTTCAAATCTATGTTTTGGAAGAAATAATTGGTTATAGGTATGGATGAGGATGAAGAAAAATAAGTCAAGCACACACTTTCAAAATGACCAAATTTAAGAAAAACTAGTTAAAAAGCTTGTGTGACGCATGTGGTCAAAATCGTTTAAAATATAAACTTTACTGAATGGAATATTTTTCATTTAGATAGTAAATATTTCACATGATTTTACAAAATAATGAAAAATATGTAAAACTTGAATACTAAATGAGATAAAGTTTGTATTATATATCTCGAAGTTAGAGGATCAATTATTTGCACAAATTGCAAATAATAATAATAATAAAAAAAATTCACAAGTAGTTAAAAAAATGCGAATATGAAATGTGCTAGACATAGTAAAAAATCTATATAACATAAATTGTATAATGAAATATAAATTTTGAATGAATATATATTTCATTAAGTATAAATTGTAAATATTTGACATTAAATTTGAAAAGAAAAGAGATGGAAATGGAAAATAATGAAAAGATAGATGAATTTAATAAAAATACATAAAGATGATGAAGTTAAACTAAAAATTATATATTAACTCATATAAATAAATATGACATAATAAGGTTTCTTACTCATGAATAATTGTTGTGTGATTTCTTCTAATGAATTGATTTATGGAGGAAAAAAAAACACTTTATATAAAAATCACACAAATTGACATTTCTTTAAGATACCTCAATAAGTTCGTAATTTAAAAAAAAGGTACTAAACAAGTTAAATATTCAATCATAAGCATACAATGAAAGGAGAATAAATATAATGAAATTAGATTAAGAATAGAGATGAGAAAATACAACCATTTTCAAATTAAAAAATATTAAACTATTTTTTAACAGAAGATTTCCTAAAGTTCTATATCTCCCTAACCCTTATAAAAACATCTTCCAACAAAATAAAATAAACATAAAATCTGATTGAACTTTGAAATCATATGTAATTGGCTAAAATCGCGTCAATCATAGGTCGATTCAATACTCTCTTTCTGTATTTGCAGATATGTTACTATTCTCTCTATCATTCTAATGGGATAGAAGAAATAGTCGTTGAAAAGAAAAAGATATCGAAACGGAAAAAAATGAAAAGATAGATGAGTTTAGTGAAAATACATAAAGATGATGTAATTAAATTAAAAGTTATATATTAATTCATATAAATAAATGTGACATAATCTTCGTTCATGAATAATTAGTGTGATTTCTTCAAATGAATTGGCTTATAAAAAAAAAAGAAAAATAATAAAAATAAGAATTTATATAAGAATTATAGACATTGACATTTTTTACAATAATTCAATAAGTATTTAATTTTAAAAAATATTAAACAAATTAAACATTCATCGTAAGCATACAATAAAAGGAGAATAAATATAATGAAATTAGATGATGAAAAGAGAAAAAATAGTTAGTTGGGATTTTCAAATTAAAAAATATTAAACTATTTTTGCGGAAGATTTTCCTCAACTCCTCCCTCCATATCTCCCTAATCTCTACAAAGTTCTTTTATATGAACATCTTCCAACAAAACAAAATAAACATAAAAGTACGGTAGAATTTTGAAGTCATTGATAATTGCCAAAATTGCACCATCATAAGTAATTTAATAATCTATTTCTCTAAATATTTACAGAAATGTTATACTTCTTTTTGTCATTCTAGTGGGATAGAAGAAATGGTTATTGGTAAGGAACATGTAACCCATGAGATGAAACATTACATCCAATTTATTTTTCTACTCCGCATTCAAACTTAAATCTCATCTTAATTCTTTTATTTCTTTTTTCTTTTCTAACAAAAAAAAAAAAACATCTTTAAGGTGGACCTTTTACTTCAAAAAACTTCTCAAAGCACAATACAAATTTAGTCATAAGATAAATAACAGTACCTCTAAAATGAGTTTATGAATTTGTAAGGCCTCAATTTTAGTCTCCATGATTTCTTGAAAGATTTTATTTCTATAATCATTTAAGAAACTAAAATTTGCAATGATAATGTAATGCATCTGTTATCAATTTCTTTATTTTTAAAGTTACATCAGACACCCACACATTTTCGATGGAATAGTTGTGTCTCATCATCATCAAATCCAACTAGTTGTGACTCTTCCACATTAATCAACACATCAAATACGGTAGAAATTATGAGGGCGACTAGACAAATGTCTAATTTTAAAAGATAACTTTGGAAAATATCTGAATATAGTTTCTATCCCAAAAATGTCTAAACTTAAAATATTTAATTAAATAAAATACATTGTAATTAGTTGAGAATGTGGACAGATATATCCTTCCTAACAATTTACAGAATTACACAATATTTAAATGCAGAATCTAATCCACTCTCACACATTTCTTGTGTATGTATTTAATTAATGTGAAGGGAGAGATTAGGGATTTTTGGGCAATCTATCTCTTCTCAAGAGCAAAGGTAAACATCATTGATGCATTCATTGATAACATCTCCAAAGAAGTTTTCTAATAAAATATTGTAAGTGCTTGTGCTTTTTTAAGGACTTTGATTTAAAATAAAGAAAATTACCATTGACGTGTGCGTGTTTTTTCCTGTTTGTTTTATTTTTTCCTCTAGTTCTTCCTCATTCAAAATAAAGGCAATCTTCATTGACGTGCGTTGCATTTTTTTTTTTTTTGCCTTTTTTCCCCCAATTTTCCCCTTCTAATTGCACTTTCACCAATAACATCTCCAACATTGTTTTTTAAGGGGAATTTATGTCGATTTGTATGTTTGTGTTTATGACATTCTCTCCTCCAAAGGTAATTGTGTGTGTGTTTTTTTTTGGCCTTTTGTTTTTTGTTTTTTTTTTTTCTTTAGATTCTTCCTTCTAAATTCTCAATAACACTATAAGTGTTTTTTATCAACCTTATTTTGATTGATGTGTTTATGTTTATTATTACAAATGAAATATTGAATAGATAATGGAGAGAAAATAGGGGAGGATGAAAAGCCAAGATGTAGATATGGAGGGAAGATTTGAGAAAACGAGGAAGAAAAATGAGATACGGAGGGATGAATTAATAAATGGGGAGATATTCTGTTTTAATCGTATTCAGTTTTAATAGCAAACTATTTATCATCTTCTTGAATCTCACTATTAATTCAATTCTTCTTGCATTTTTAAAGTGAGTTTTTTCCCTTTTTCCCTCTTTTTCTCCTTCTCCTTCTATTCTAATAAAAACATCTTTAACTCATCCCTTTATTTTCAAAGAAAATTTGGTTAGAGCTTTTTTCTTAATCAATGAAAGTGGAGGAAAAAAATGTGAGAATTATCAAGAAGGGGAGAGATATAAGGGAAAATTTAGAATACTAGAAAATGAATAGATTTAGAGATATTGAAAATATAATCTTTCTAATTTTAATTTTTAAAATTTAATTAATTTGATTGCGATCAATTATATTATACTCATTATCCTTTTATTTTCAAAGAAATTTTGTTTGAAAAGTTTTAAGATATAATTATAAGTGGGTTTATGAAAATAAAAATAATATTCAATAAAAAAGTAGTAAGATTAAAGATAATATCTAAAAAATAAAATTACAAATTATAAAAATAGGATTTCATATAATCTACGAAGAAAAACAACTTTACTTAATTTCTTTATTAAATAATTTATAAAATTAAAATTTATTTTACAGTTTTAAATATAATACATAATATCTTTTATGAAACAATATTTAAATAATATCTATTTACGAAATAAGTAAATTTTATACAAAATTTAAAAACTTTTTAGTTACTTGAATTTAACCTACTAGATTTTAGGTATAGGTTTCTTTCTTTGTACATAACTTTCAAAGACTAAAACAAAGCTATGGAGGAAAATTCGCCTTCCTATTTTTCCTAAATTTTTTTATGAAATTCCATCATTTTCTTCTCTTCAAACAATTGGAACTGTTCTTTTAAAGATATCTATAGAGAGAATTTGAAATAAAATTCATCATTTCTAAGAGTGATTACTTTGACGATAAATATATGAGAAACGTTAAAATAAAAATGTTATATTATCCATATTACAATACCAAAATTCATAATAAATATACATTCATTTGATAATTTTATAACTAACACAATTTTTTTTTTTTTTTTTTTTTACTTTGTACTATATATATATAGAGAGAGAGAAAATTACAATTCTTATTACATGTTAAAATTTTTATATATTTTAAAATTTTTAATTAAAACTATGAGATTTCATGTGCATTGAAGTGTTCTTAAACTAGTCAAAATTAAATGATAAAAAGAAAGATTAACGCGTCTAACAATCGAATAACACTTTTATGGGCAATAAACAAATAGTGACATAAGGAAAGAAACCAAAATTGATTTAAAAAATATAGAAATAACAAAAACTAAAACCCAAACCTAGGTACAAATACAAGGTTGGCAAGTTAGTGTTGTTCTTGATGACCGTGTAAAATGCACTACTACACTGCTAGATACATGGAATCCACACCAACAAAATCGACAAACCTAGAAACCTCTATTGTTAACACGCATGGATGGTGTAGTTGTAGGTTCAACAATTGTGTTCCCGTACATTTGATAAACCCCCTCTGAAGTAATCACATAAACCAAAACACATCCCAATATTCTTTAATTGTAATTAGGTTAGAATAAATCAAAATTTAATCAATGTACCATGTAAATACTTTATTATAATATGAAAGTACCTTGTAATCAGAAAGAGTTAAACACTTTGAATTCGAGTTTATACTTTGTATCCATTTTTTTCTGCACTCTCTTCAATCAAGAATCAAATCAACCATCTTTCTCCAGCAAGACCCACTCCCCATATCCTTTGGCACCATACTCCAATCTCTCACTTACATCGTCATCGCCAACATCGACGTCGGAATTTAACTCTCTTCATCGACATTGGCAACGACCTTGCAAGGTCCATGTTGCCCTTGCCGCCTCTGTTACAACCAACAAAACCCCTTTATCATCTCATATAATTTAATCGCCAAAAATTCTCTTCATCCATGTTACTGAAACACATAGAAATTAAACAAAAAACAAGAAATTCACTGAAAATCGAAGGGCAAAAGACATAACTAATTGCCACCATATCAAACCCTCGAAGGAATTCTGACCTCTTACATGGTATCTAGATTTGTAAATTCTAGTCTCCATGGGAATAACAAATAATTTACAAATAGCAAAAAGGGAAAACAAAGACTCAAAAGGAGAAGGAAACAAAATACAAGGCAAAGTTTTTGGTGGCTTTGTTGGTGAATATCATAGAAAATTGGAGTGAGCATCGGTCGGTTGGAGTTGGTTTTTCGACCAAACCACTATCGAACTGATCATGTTCGGTTTAGTAAATCTTCAAATCGACCTCGATCAAACGAGGAGTAAAAGTCGATCGGTCGGTCGGTTTGATCGCTTTTATTTTTTGAAGTTTTCTGATTTGAAATTTTCTCAAACCGACACCGACCCACCCCTATTTTCCGATTTAGAAAATGTAAAGAGAAGAAGAAGAATAAAATTGACAATTGAAAAAAAAAGAAGAGAGAAAGGAGGGGACCCAAATTTAAGAGAGAAAAATATGAGATTATCTAGATATAGATTCTCCCTTAATTCCTTTCATTAATTAATTATAAAGAAATAATATTCAGTTTTCAGAATCATTAAAGAAACACTATCTTACCCCATATCTCATCCCGTATTTCCAAAGTAAGCAAAAATAAAATAAAAATAAAATCTAGATATAGATTCTCCTTAAAAATCGGGCTATCGGTTAACTATGAAGTTCTTATGATTGTGCTACCGAAAAGAAAGGTGCACCCTATTGGTATGATAGTAACTTCTAATTCTTTTAAGCCTTTTTCAACTATACTTTCATTTCTCATGATCCTCTCATTCAAATATGATCTCGATCCATTCATGTCCCCCTTCCTAAACTCAGGTGATTACATGCCCACCAGCTTTCGCTTGGTTCATCCCCGAACCATATCTTATTGGGCTTTCGCTCTGATACTATCTGTAATGCCCCAGACCTAATATTCAGACCAAGATTCGAAACTCGGATTCGGTACCTAATGGCCCCAACATTTCTCTGCATCTCTTGTGAAGGAACTCGTGTGAGGAAAACCTTGAGTGGAAGCGGATCGTCCAAATTTCATTAATTATTGAAAACAAAGTTTACAGTAAACAACTCGGATTCGGTACCTAATGGCCCCAACATTTCTCTGCATCTCTTGTGAAGGAACTCGTGTGAGGAAAACCTTGAGTGGAAGCGGATCGTCCAAATTTCATTAATTATTGAAAACAAAGTTTACAGTAAACATACAACAGATATGCATTTAAATTTAAACTACAACATGCTTTTAAAAGAAAAAGAGTTTCAAGAGACCTCACCTTTGAAGAACCTTTCTTTGTGAAACTCCACTTCTTGAAGAACTTCTTCAAGATTAGGAGTAGTGGGCTCTGACTATTTTGGTTAGGAGGGATAGGATTTGGTGGAGAAGGTAGATTGAGAATTCTCTTAAGAAAATCAAGAAACGGAACTCTTCTCAATCATTCAATATGCAATAGCAAATCGTAGAGGAAGAAGAGAAAACTACTTTTCTTTTATTTCTCTTGCCATAAAAATTAATAACCACCCACTTAGTGGGTGGAGAGAAAAGATGAGGAAGGAAGTTGTAACTAACTTCTTTATTATTCAAAATAATAATAAAATAATATAAATAAATATGATAACTAACTTATCATATTATACTCATATTAAATTATATCTTATATCAAATATAACATATAACTTATAGTTTTATATGTGATAGAATATAAACTATAGTTTCTTTTCTCTATTTATGGCATTTAATATAAATTTCATTTATATTAAATTTAACAACTATGAATCACATTCATAGAACATATATTTGAATCTCATTCAAATATTTATTTTCTCTCATTAAACTATAATGTATCAAATACATTATAACAATTATATCACATATAATTGAAATAATTTAATTATATCATATATAATTAAATTCCTCTTACTAATTTGAACAATTCAAATTAATCCAAAAACTGTTTCTCAACTAAATCCTTTTGAGCTACTAAGGGGACCTTATAGACCTGTAGTTTGAAACTCCAAAGGTACATGAATAATTAATTAAAATTTTTAATTACATTATTCACCGTTCGTTAACTGTCGGGTACTCCATTAAAGACCGACAGCTGCACTCTTCGCACTACAGATATATTTCTGTGTCCATTGACTATAACCAAGTACGATGACCCTTCACAAATTGCTCGTAAGTACAACTAGGCTAAATTACCGTTTTTTCCCTGTAGTTACATCTAACTTCTTAAGTATCACTAATTCCTCTAATGAACAATAGATCATAGTCCGACTATAACTAAACTTCTCTCAGGCTAGGAGAGGGTGTGGCACCACATTGTTCAAGACTCAGAATCAACCCTTAGGGGAGCAATTTATCTACTTACCCCTACTTTAGGGAAGGAATGAATTCCTTGTATAGCTATGTTTCCAGCTCCCCAATCAAACGAATCCTCAAAATAGTAGGCTTATTGAGTCGGCGATTTGGCCACTCTCACCCATACAAATCAAAGGACTACCCTCATAAGTAAGAGTCCACAACTCACTCAGAATTTAGATCATGTTACCTACAGTCATCCTGGTGAAATGTAAGTCTCTATTATGAACGATGTTATATAATGAGACTAAACATTTCATGATTCGATCTTATACACTCCTTTGTATAGAATATCCCCACTCACATGTCTAATACATGAATGATCAGGATCAGATCATTTGTAACACTTTACAACAATTGTAACACCTACAAAGCAGGCCATACTTGTAGTATCACAAGGATAAGGTACCCAGTCTTATCCATCTACTATAGACCATTTAGGTTATCACTTAAACATGTGAAGGAAACTTGACATGAGGAGAATCTTGAGCGAAAGTGGATCGACCAAATTTCATTGATTATTGAATAAAAAATTTACAGTAAATATGCAAATATATATGTATTCAAAAATAAATTACAACATGCTTTTAGATGACATATAGGTTTCAAGAAACCTCACCTTTGAAGAACCTTTCTTCATGTAATCCCTCATACGAGCCACGAACAGAACTCCTTCCTCGCGAATCTCCTTCTTCACGCACGGACACTACTAGTCGGGAACCCTCTATATTCTCTTTTGGAATTAAATGATTCAAGCAGGAGTTCTAGGCTTTGCTTGAATCCTTGGAAGAGGGAAAGATAAGGAAAAGAGGAGAGGGAAGATTGTTCAGAGAACTTTTTTTTTCAGAGAACTCTTTTCTGTGTGAAAACTTGGAAGAAGAAGATCCTATACAACCAACTTGAGAACCACATTTTGTTATTGAGAGAATAATGGGAGGGAGTTATAACTCCTTCCCTTTTATTAATTTCAAATAAGTTAATAAAATAAAAAAATATATAATAAAAACTTTATTTTATCTCTCTATCTATATATATACACACACTAAATGTTATATCAAATATAAATAACATATAGCCTACAGTTTTATATTACATCAAATACAACGTAAACTATAGATTTATTCTCTCTGAACTATACATGACATTTAATAAATCACATTTATATTAAATCCATTTATATGAATCTCATCCATATAAATGATATTTGGATCATATCCAAATATTTTATTTCTCTCAATATAAATCATATTTATATTTAATTACATGAATCTCATTCATATAATTGATATTTGAATCATATTCAAATTTCTCTCATATATAATGTATCAAATACATTATAATTAATTATATCATATATGATTAATTCTCTCAATTAATTCGAACCCTTCAAATTAATCCAAATATAAATCTCTGTTGAGCTATAGTGGGGATCTTCTGGACCTGTAGATTGAAGCTCAAATGATACTTAGATAATTAATTAAACTTTTAATTAAATTATCCAACATCCGTTAACTGTCGGTCACTCCACTAAAGACCGACAGCTGCATTCTTCGCACTACAGATAAATTTCTGTGTCCATTGGATATAACCAATCAACAGTGCAATGACCCTTCACAAATTGCTCGTAAGTACAGCTGGGCTAAAATACCGTTTTACCCCTGTAGTTACATCTAACTCCTTAAGTATCATTGATTCCTTTAATGAATAATAAGTCATAGTCACACCATGACCAAGTCCTATCAAGAGAGGGTGTGGCCACTATGTTCAAGGCCTGGAATCAACTCTTAAGGGAGAAATTTATCTATTTGCCCCTACATCGAAGAAGGAGTGAATTCTGTCTTGTGTAGCTGAGTTCCAAGCTCCCTAGTTAGACGAATCCCAAAAATGGTAGACTTGTTGAGTTGGCATTCTAGCCACTCTCACTCATACAAATCAAAGGACCCCCTTCATGAGCAGAAGTTCACAATTCACTCAGGATTCAAGTCATGTCACCTATGGTCATCCTAGTAAAATGTAAAGTCTCTATTATTAACGGCGTTATATAAAGAGATTAATCATTTCGTGGTCCGGTCTTATACAAACTCTTTATATAGGATACCCCCGCTCGTATGTCTCCACATGAATGATCAGGATCAAATCATTTGTAGCACTTTACAACACTTGTAACATCTATAAAGCAGACCGTATTTGTAGTGTCGCTAGGATAAGGTACCCAGCCTTATCCATCTACTACAGACCATTTAGGTTATTTTTTAAATATGATCCACTTATATGTCTCTACATACTTGTTTAAATTACATAAAATAACCTCAGATCTTAGTTTATTGGATTGAGTATATGCTTATAAAATAACACTTATTTTATTAATAACAATATGTTTATACAGAGTTTACAAACTACAAGATTACAAGGAGATTTAAGACACCATTTCCAACAACATGATCCATCCGTATGTCTCCACATACATGTTTAAGTTACAATGATAACCTTGGATGTTGGTTTATTGGTTTGTGGTTAATGCAACTAAAATATCACATATTCATATTTTATAAACAAAGTGAATAAAATATCATATATTTTATTAATCACATAAAGAGTTTGTTCAACAATGTTTACAAACTATAGGACCCTACAAAATTTAGGGGATCAACCCCAACAATCTCCCACTTGACCTAAAGCTAGCGAGGTGTACAATATCAACAAACAATAAAGTACACAAACAATAAACTAGGGCATAACACGCACAGTACAATATCTCCCACTTGCCCTAGTCTAGACGTGGTCTGTATCATAGACTCATATTTTGCAGGTGACCTTCAAACACTGTAGCTGTGAGGGCCTTTATAAACGGATCAACAATGTTGTGCTCTAAAGTTATCTTCGTGACAATCGCGTCCCCTCGATGCACAATCTTTCGGATGAGATGATACTTCTGCTTTATGTGCTTGCCACGCTTATGACTCCTAGGCTTCGGGAATTAGCCACAACGTCACTATTATCACAATAAAGTGTGATGGGCTTTGATATGTCTGGAACAACTTCCAGATTAATCAAGAATTTCTTGAGCTAAACAACTTCCTTAGTAGCTTCATAAGCCTCTACATACTCAGACTCCATGGTGAAGTTAGTGACACACCTTTGCTTGGTGCTTTGCCATACTACTACGCCTCTATTAAGAGTGAACACTGATCCTGATGTGGATTTCTTAGAATCCTTATCAGTCTGAAAATCAGAGTTTATGTATCCCGTAAGGATCAAATCATTAGAACCATACACAAGCATGTAGTCCCTCATTCTCTGTAGATACTTGAGGATGTTCTTAACGGCTGACTAGTGATCTATTTCTGGACTAGACTGATATCTATTGACTATCCCCGCTACATAGTTGATGTCAGGTCTAGTACATAACATCGCATGCATCAAACTGCCTACGGCAAATGCATAGGGGACTTGCCTCATCTTCTCAACCTCTTGAGGTGTTTTAGGACATTGTTACTTAGATAATGTAACTCCATGCCTGAAAGGCAATAAGTCTCTCTTGGAGTTCTGCATCAAAGATTTGACAAGCATCTTGTCAATATACAATGTCTGAGACAGTGCTAACATTTTGTCTTTTGATTTTGACAGATCTTGATAGCTGGTAGAAATACAAGTTACTGCTGCCTCTTATTTAGAATTATGAGGGCTAACAAGTAGAATATACGGTGATTATACTAAGAATTCATGTGAAAAGTGAGCTTGCGTCGATCAACATAAAAAATATCGTCTAATCCAATATTATGCGTTATTTTGCATCAAAATGTCTATTTTTGTAGCTACCGCAGGAACCGATCACATGTGGTGAATCCCAGACCATCGCAAGGGTAATTACATACGTTCATCGCATGGATGTTGCGGCTACTAATCACATGCGTCCAACGCATGGAGGTTGTGGCTACAGAGTAATAACCATGATAGGAGTGTGATTGCAAGGGTGGTGGAATGCGATGGTACTTCAGAAACCAAGCATGAACGCATACCTTGAGAGTATAAAAAAGATGATGTTGACATTTCACCTACCATGCCGTTAGTAGCAGAGATTCAGATCAGGTCCATCGCGCCGTTAGTGGCAGAGACTCATAGTGGGACTATCAATGCTTTCGATGATTGAGCTATATAAATAGAGCAATAGAGCCTAAATTCAAGGCATCCGAGCTTCTTTCTTAAGGCAGATCCTTGTGATCACAGATGAGAGCGTGAGAAGACATTCTTTGAGAGTTCTTCATTCCTTCACCCATTCCGAGTGACGATCGGAGCTTTGCTGGAGATAGATCTCGAGAGAGACTACTCCACCACCCATCCATGGCACCACTGACAGCCTTGACACACATCTGATGGAAGCAAGAGGTTGCCTACATCTAGCCCTCCATCTCTCTTCTTATCTCTATATTGTATTACATTTTGGCTTAAGACATTAATACATTTTGTAATCAATGCATCTCTTTATTTCCTTCGACTCCATCTTCATTAACTTCTTCTTTATCATTCCTTACTTTCATTGCAACGAACTAAGTAAGATTGCTAGAGTATCGCATACTTAATCATACGACATAGACATATGAAGCATGTAACAAACCCCCGAGAGGTATGTGTTGCACGAGTATAGTGAGTAAATCCTCTTTGCTTAGTGTGAGGCTGTAGCAACGCTTGTCTATGAGTGATCACAATGCTTGTCTATGAGCTGATCAGCAACGACTAACTGCCCGAGAGGGTAAGTAGTGGAATTCACTAAGCAAAGTAAGCAGTGTTCCTAGAGATAAGAATAATCTTATGTTCAACCATGCTTTATATGATCGTCTTGTCTTATGAATGCATCATTCATCCTTTGGACATACTTGGAAGAGTAGTCTAAAGACAAAATCTAGGCTTGAGAGAGTCAGATTGGATCGCATAAGCAAGAGTAGAAACTTAGCAATAAGTTCTATCTGCTATTTACACATCGCATGCACCCTAGAAATAGGATATGGTGGTATGTGGTCATCTTGTCTTAAGTGCGCATAAGCAAGAGTAGAAACTTAGAAATAAGTTCTATTGACATTTTCACATATGCATCACATGCGTATATTTGTGTATAGCATGATCGCATAACTTATGCTGGCTGGGATTACCCTTGTGATTAAGCTTAATGATGCGATGAATTTATCCCCTCCATTTTATCTATTTTTCCATGCATCTTATTACGCATTAACAGTCTTTACCAATTTTCATAGTCACACTTCCATTGCTCAATCTGTTTAGTTAGGAGTAGGAGTAGCGTATAGTTCTTTAACTTCATTATTCTTTTATTCATTGCCGCAAACACATTACTTCGCAACATTTAGTTACAAGTCCCTGAGTTCGACCTCGGATCACCCGAGAAACTTGTGATCTCGTTATACTTGACGAGAGAGCAAGAAAACTTGTGATAGTAACAAATGATCATCGCATACACGATTAACGCATATTCTTCAGTTCAATGCATGATCATTGACGCATGGAGATCAACACATATCATAAGATGCGCGCATATTTACTCTCTATTTTCCACACATCAAGTTTTTGGCGTCGTTGCCGGGGACTTTTGGCAGATAATAGTTTGTTAAGTTTTGTGTTTTCGCAGGCACCCTTTCTATCATGGGCGTATTATAGCTTGTGCGACCAAGTTACAAACACTATTTGAAGTGTAGGCGATGCGCCGAAAGCCAATATTGACCTCGAGATAGAAAGGCTATCTGTCGCATGAGCTGAAAGCAGTCTTAGGCGCGTGTCAACCAACATGCGACCATCAAATGCTGGAAGCTCCGATGGTCAGGACGAGTCTCTTGACCTAAGCAGTTGAGATCAATCTTCTGCATGGAAGACTCTTTGCGGTGGCTTCACTCTAATTTCTCTAGGGACGTCTTCTACTCTATCTTTACCTTGCTTTCCTAGTTTAGTTTATTTATTTTATTATTGTCATTTTGGATTTGCGACTGCTTTCTTGGATATGGTAGGTGTTCGCTCCTTGTAGGTGTGATAATAATTCTCCTTGGTGCGTAGTTTCAACGGAAGAATCCTCTCCATCATTCAACGCATGGCTATGACTGCATGAATTCTAAAGTATGGTCGCAAGTGTTATTATACTCGAAGGTTCTTTTCTTGTTATCTTTTATGCATTATCCTTATGAAATTTTCTTTTGTCTGCTTGCCTACCTTTGCGTTGATAAATTAGCATCCATGATGATACTTATAATTCACTACATTTGCTAACTAAACGTTGCAAGGCTCACCTCACTTTAATAGCTTCTTCAAGGTTTGATAGTCTACGTTTTATCATGTGCAAACCTCTACTCAAACATCTTTTACCGCATTCCTGATCGAGTTAATTTTTAGCTTTTTGGCAAGGACACTGCCACTTTCTAAGTTTGGGGGTGGCAGTAGTCTGGGCAAATGCGTCCATCACATTGCGATGTTAAAATAAAAAAAAATGGTAATAAAAACTCCACTATCAGCGCAAAAGGGGAAACCTAAGCTGATAAGAGTTGAAGTTGTGAAAGGCACTTACCCGTAGTTGGATACTTCGCATGAAACCTATGCAGGTAAGCAAAAACGAAAGTAAGTGGCCAAGACCAACGCATAAGAACAACTCCTCTGTCTAGCGCAAGCCCAAATTAAGCCAAGGCAAGAGTTGAGTTGAATATGGCATGCAACCGAAGTTGGATGTCCACATGACACCTGTGGGGGTAAGCCAAAACGAAGAGCATAACCAAGTTCAACGCCACACTCTAATAATGTATGGCAAAGCTTTGAATTGTTTTAAACGAATGCATTGTAAAAAGCTAAAGATTCTTAAAATGAGTAAAAATTTTTTGAGTAGAGGCTTGCCAGATTTAAACTTAGAAAAAATCTCTTTGAATAAGTAGTCAAAGTTGAGGAGAGCGTTGCTGCCAAGGTTAGACGTATAAGTGAATTATATTTTGAAAAGCGGGTCATCGCAAGGGAAAAGTCAGAGGGTAAATTTTGAATTTCCTAAGTATAAGACATGCCTGAGGACAAACATGATTCTAAGTTTAGAGGTGGGATATCGGTAGAAATACAAGTTATTGCACCCTCTTATTTAGAATTATGAGGTCTAACAAGTAGAATATGCGGTGATTATACTAAGAATTCATGTGAAAAGTGAGCTTGCGTCGATCAACATTGAAAATCTTGGCTAACCCAATATTATGCGTTATTCTGCGTCAAAATATCTATTTTTGTTGCTACCGCAGGAACCGATCGCATGTGGTGAATCCCAGACCATCGCAAGGGTGATCACATATGTTCATCGCATGGATGTTGCGGCTACTAATCGCATGCGTCCATCACATGGAGGTTGTGGCTACAGAGTAATAACCATGATAGGAGGGTGATCGCAAGGGTGGTGGAATGCGATGGTACTTCGGAAACCAAGCATGAACGCTACCTTGGGAGTATAAAACAGATGATGTTGATATTTCACCTACCATGCCGTTAGTAGCAGAGATTCAGAGCAGGTCCATCACGCCGTTAGTGGCAGAGACTCAGAGTGGGATTATCAATGCTTTCGACGATTGAGCTCTATAAATAGAGCCGTAGAGCACAAATTCAAGGCATCCGAGCTTCTGCCTTAAGGCAGATCCTTGTGATCATAGATGAGAGTGTAAAAAGACATTCTTTGAGAGTTATTCATTCCTTCACCCATTCCGAGTGATGACCGGAGCTTTGTCGGAGATAGATCTCGAGAGAGACTACTCCACCGCCCATCCATGGCACCACCGGCAGCCTTGACACATATCTGATGGAAGCAAGAGATTGCCTACATCTAGCCCTCCATCTTTCTTCTTATCTCTGTATTGTATTACATTTTGGCTTAAGACATTAATACATTTTTTAATCAATGCATCTCTTTATTTCCTTCGACTCCATCTTCATTAACTTCTTCTTTATCATTCCTTACTTTCATTGCAACGAACTAAGTAAGATTGCTACAGTATCGCATACTTAATCATACGGCATAGACATATGAAGCATGTAACAAACCCCCGAGAGGTATGTGTTGCACGAGTATAGTGAGTAAATCCTCTTTGCTTAGTGTGAGGCTGTAGCAACGCTTGTCTATGAGCTGATCAGCAACGACTAACTGCCCGAGAGGGTAAGTAGTGGAATTCACTAAGCAAAGTAAGCAGTGTTTCTAGAGATAGGAATAATCTTATGTTCAACCATGCTTTATATGATCATCTTGTCTTATGAGTGCATCATTCATCCTTTGGACATACTTGGAGAATAGTCTAAAGACAAAATCTAGGCTTGAGAGAGTCGGATCAGATCGCATAAGCAAGAGTAGAAACTTAGTAATAAGTTCTATCTGCTATTTACAGATCGCATGCTCCCTAGAAATAAGATATGGTGGTATGCGGTCATCTTGTCTTAACTGCGCATAAGCAAGAGTAGAAACTTAGAAATAAGTTCTATCGCATAACTTGTGCTGGCTGGGATTACCCTTGTGATTAAGCTTAGTGATGCGGTGAATTTATCCCCTCCATTTTATCTATTTATCCATGCATCTTATTACGCGTTAACAGTTGCCGCGTCTCTACCAATTCTCATAGTCACACTTCCATTGCTCAATCAGTTTAGTTAGGAGTAGGAGTAGCGCATAGTTCTTTAACTTCATTATTCTTTTATTCATCGCCGCAAACACATTACTTCGCAACATTTAGTTACAAGTCCTTGAGTTCGACCTCGAATCACCCCAAGAAACTTGCGATCTCGTTATACTTGGCGAGAGAGAAAGAAAACTTGTGATAGGAATGAATGATCAACACATACACGATTAATGTATATTCTTCAGTTCAACGCATGATCATCGACGCATGGAGATCAACACATTTCATAAGATACACGCATATTTACTCTCTAGTTTCCTTCGAGCTTAAGCTAGACCTGATTCATTTCCTAGCACAGTTGACTGGTAGTCCAAGATAAGACCTAAATAAACATCCGAAGGACTTTCACATGGTTTATGAAGATATGAGGCTCTATAGAGTAATGGAAAAGCAACTCAACCCGAGACCCTTTTCATCTTCCTTGAAAGAAGAAGCAAAGGATTGGTTGTATTACCAACCACCGGGATCAATCAAAATGTAGATTGAGTTGAAGAAGAAGTTTTTAGAACTTTCTTGCTTCTAGAGCTAATACTATAAGGAAATAAATTTACGAGATCACTCGGGCTACTGAAGAGAACCTGTATGAGTACTGGGAACGTTACAAGCAGTTATGTACGAGTTTCCCACACCATCAGATTTCATATTAGCTCCTCATCCAGTATTTCATGAGGGATTTCTCTCCCATGATTGGAACACTATCGATACTGCAACTGGTGAAGTATTAGTTGATAAAACTCCCACCGAGGCCACATTATTGATTTCGACTATGGTTGGGAATTCTCAACACTACGAGATGCGAGCTCCCGCTGTCATAGCCACTATTCAAGAGGTAAGTGAACTTAAATCTCAAATATTTAATCTTACTTCTCTTATGCAACAGGTTGCCCTTGCCAAACTGCAACTTCAAGCATGTTGGTATGGAAGGAAATCATACATGAGGATTTCCATGAGCAGCGGAATGATCGTTCCAAGTTTCATTCGTATTTGAACACACACAATTACAATCAAGAAAATGAAACTAATCAGTCATGCACAATACGAAATTACAGCATGCTTTTAGAATAGATCAAGGGAAAGATTATACATACCTTTGAAGACTCATGCTTCAAATTCCTTCAATCACGAACGCTTGTTCAGTATCCAAAAAAGCAACACACAAACGTTTGAACACTATGACCTTAACACAGCATGATCAACCAGTAAACTCGAACACACTGATCTCCAAGATCACGAACCCAATGAACGACCTCCAAACCTCGACTCAGTCGAGTTGAGTAAAACACCACCACAATGGTTACCTTGGTATTCTCAGTGTGAGAATCCAGAAGTGTGGGATTTGTGTGGACTTGGTTAGAAGAAGAGATCAGAGGAATAACATTCATGTAAACGATTGAGTAAGTGGGAAATGACAAGAGTCTATCGTATAGACGAATGCTCAATCCTTTAGAAAAGGCAAGCTATCGTATAGAAAAAGCCACACGATCATTTAAAAGACGACCAGCTGAGTGAACTATTGTGTAATGTCACTCCACGATCGTTTAGTCTCTCTTCAGCTATCGTTTAATGAATTCAATTCACTTGATAGTCTTTCCGTGAGTGATTTCCGAGAATGGCAACTCTCACAACACTTCTAAATTTAGGAAAATATTTTTTCTTTTATCTCACGGTTACCATGAAACCACCAATAACCCCCACTCAATTGGTTATTATTGAAAAAGATATAATTATCCAATAATTAATATTATTATAAATATATATAATAACCAACTTACCATATTATATTTATAACCTATAGTTTTAATATTTCATCTCATGAAACATATAAACCATAGCTCTTTTTCTATTTCATGGTACTTAATGTAAATCTCATTTACATTAATCCTCCACTTGATGTATCTCATACATCACACTGATCATATCATATATAATCGAATTTCTTCTTATCAATTTGAACATTTCAAATCAACACCAAGAACTCATTCTCAACTTGAATCCATTGAGCTACCAAGGGGACCTTATGGACTTGTAGCTTGAAGCTCCAACGGTATGTGAATAACTGACTAAACTCTTTAGTCACAGGATCCACCATCTGTTAACTATCAGACACTCTACTAAAGACCGACAGTTGCACTCTTCTTACTACAAATATATTTTATGTCCATATCAACCAATCAACAGTGCGATAACCCTTCACAGATCACTCATAAGTACAGCTGGGCCAATAACTGTTATGTCCTTGTAGTTACATCTAACTCCTTAAATACCACTAATCCCTCATTGAGTCCTCTCTTCCAAAGAGAAGCCGTGGCTACTATGTTCAAGACCCGGAATTAGCCCTTAAGGGAGCAATCTATCTACTTACCCCTACTTCAAGGAAGAAGTGAATTCCATCTTGTGTAACTGAGTTCCTAGCTCCCAAATCAGACAAATCCCCAAAAAGGTAGGTATGTTTAGTTGGCAATCTGGCCACTCTCACCCATACTAATCAAAGGATTGCCCTCAAAGATAGGAGTTTCCAAAACACTTAGGATTGAGGTCATATCACCTATAGTCATTTAGGTAAGATGTTAGTCTCAAGTATCAACGACGTTATATAAAGAGACTAGTCATCTCGTAGTCCGGTCTTATACAAACTCTTTGTATAGGACGCCCATGCTCACATGTCTCTACATGAATGGTCAGGATCTACCATCTATAGTAGTTCACAACACTTGCAAACCTCTACAAAGCAAGTCATATCCATAGTGTTACCAGGATCAAGTATCTCTATTTAATCAAGTACTACAGACCTTTTTAGGTTATCACTTAAGGCATAATCCACTTGTATATCTCATATACATGCTTAAGTTTTCATACAACAACCATGGAGCTTTGTTTATTAGATATGAGTAAATGCCAAATAAAATAACTCTTATTTTATTCATAACAATGTGTACAGTTTATAAATTACGAGACTTTGAGAGAATTAGGATACCAATCTTAACAGTTGACAATCAACATGTGGAAGCAATTAAGATCTTAAGCACCTAAATTCCATTAACTTTTGAAATTAAGCATGCAAGGTCAGAAAAATGGAAATAGGGTTTTAAGTTTTACCTTTGAAGAATCCCTTCAAATCAATAACTCCTCAACTCGATTTTCTTGTTCAATAACTTGTAGACCACCATTTGATCTTTTCTACTATTCCCTTGGCCCTTAGATTGGATGATGGAATCCAAAATGAGTTTGAATTTGAGGGAGTTTTGGAGATATTCAAGTTTTGTGAGATATAAATTTGAGAGAACCCTTTTCTCAAGCAAAAATCAGATTGCATGCCCCCAATCTTAGTAGCTTAAACTTTTTTTTTTTTTTTTTTTTTTTTAATCTTCCTTCAACATGAAATCCAACTACTCAAGAGATTGACACCCAATCTTCAATAATTTTGCATGGAATTTAGGTGGTAGAAATGGGAATTTCCCACTATCTAAACTATAATCATGTTATTTGAATTTTTACAAAATTCAATTCAATTTGAATTTTCAAAATTCAAAATTCAAATAGTATTAATTCAATAATTAATATTAATTTAAATTCATTAGTTTTAAACAAAATTAATTTCATAATTAATTTTAAATAAAATTATTTCTTAATGATTAATTAAATTAATTTAATATCAAATATTAAATTAATATAACACCTATTCCAAACTTGAATCCTTTATTCATATAATTAATATTTAAATCATATTTAAATATTTTCTATCTCTCTAATTTCGTTTAATTTGATAATTAAACGTTTAATAATATCACATATAATTAATAATTTTCTCAAATCGAATTTGAACGTTTTAAATTTTCTCATGACGATATTCTAAGGTTTAGTCTATTTGTGAGCTAGTAGGGTGATCTAATGGACTTACAGATCATTAGCTCCAACAATTCGAGATTAATTGGCTAAACTCTTTTAATCAAATTAACCATCATTCATCAATTACCGGGTCACTCCACTAAAACCTAATAGCTGCACTCTCCTCACTGTAGATATATTTCTATTCACTTGATTTAACCATTATCAGTAAGTCAATTCTTCATAAGTTGTTCGTATTAACAGTTGGATCAATATTACCGCTTACCACTATAATACATCTTGCTTCTTATGTCTCCACTGATCCACTAATGAATAATTGGTTTATGGTTCTATTAATAAACCGAATCCCTCTCAGTCATAGAGAGGATGAGGCTCTTTGTTCAAGACTAGGAGCCAGTACTTAAGGGAACATCCTATTTGCTAACTCTAAAGCGGGTAGGAGTGAGTTCCATCTTGCAAGACTATGTCCCCAACAATCTACCCGATCTTACCCCTAAAATGGAAGGCTTATTGAGCGGCACTGTTGAGCCATTTTCACCCATGTAGATTAAAAGAATAATCCAAAATAAACAAGAGTTTATAGTTAGCTCATGATTGAGATCGAGTTACCTTAGGTCATTAGATTGAAATAGTTAGTCTAAAAAATAAATGGTGTTATAAAGGTGACTATTTCATGGTCCGGTCTTATGCAAATATCTTTTGCATAGGATGCCGTCACTTGCATGTCTCTACATGAACAATTTTGGGATCACATCGTTTGTATCGAATACAAAGCAGGACACATTTATAGTGTCCTCAGGATAAGATACACAACCCTATCCTTATACTTATAGACCGTTTTGGCCACATATTAAACCTCATTCTCTTTTATATCTCCACATAAAGTTCAAGTATTCATGGTATAGCCAGGGGTTTTAGTTTATTGGATTTAGGTTATTACAAGTGCAATTTTACATGTTAGATAACAACTTTATTGAATAAACCTCAATAACAACTTTATTGTAAGTAAAATATGTATAAAGATTACAAACTGCGAGTTTTAGGACATACAACCCAACAAACTCCCATTTGGACTAAAACTCCAGCGGGTTTACAATATATACAATAGTGAGTAAAGGAGAAATAAATATAATAAACTAGGGCATCTAGTACCCATGAATTCTCCCACTTGCCTTAGATTTATGAATCTCGTAGTCCTAATCCAACTAGATGACCCTCGAACACTTTAGTCGTGAGGGCCTTTATAAATGGATCTGCTAAATTGTCTTCCGAGGTAATTTGCATGGCAATCACGTCTCCTCGATGTACTATCTCCTTGATGAGATGGTACTTACACTAGATGTGCCTCCGACGCTTATGGTTTCTTAGTTATTTTGAGTTTTCAATTTCTCAATTGTTATCACAATAGAGGGGGATAGGCATATGCATATTTGGAACCACTTCCAAATCGTTCAAGAACTTCTAAGACATATTACTTGTTTCGCCATTTCACATGTAGCTATATAATCCACTTCCATGGTGGAGTCAGCAATACAACTTTGCTTTATACTCCTCCATACTATAACTCCTCTGTTTAGAGTGAACACTGATCCTGAAGTACATTTCCTAAAATCCATGTCAGTCTGAAAATCAAAATCAATGTATCTTGTAAGGACCAAATCCTTAGCACCATACATGAGTATATAATCCCTTGTTCTCTGAAGATACTTGAGGATGTTCTTAACAGTAGTTCAATGATCATATTCAGGATTGGACTGAAACTTGCTGACTTTTCCAACTGCATAGCATTTGTCTAGCTGTGTACACAACATGGCACACATTAAACTGTCAACTGCTGATGCATAAGGAATTTGTTTCATAACCTCAACCTCTTGAGGTGTATTGGGACATTGTTCCTTAGACAGATGAATTCCATGCCTAAAAGGTAACAAACATTTCTTGGAATTTTGCATCTTATATCTAGACAACATCTTGTATATATAAGATGCCTGAGAGAATGCTAGTATTTTGTTTTAGCGATTCTGAACTATATGGATTCCAAGAACATATTGTGCATCTCCCAAATCCTTTATTTGGAATTGCGATGCCAGTCATCTCTTGACGTCAGCCAGGAATTCTACCCATTTTCAATGAGTAGAATATCATCAATATATAATACCAAAACAGTCTCATTAACAATCTTCTTGTAAACACAAGGTTCGTCAATGTTCTGTTTAAAGCCATCAGATTTGATTGCACTCAAATCTTATATTCCAGGATCGAGATGCTTGTTTCAACCCATAAATGGATCTTTTAAGCTTGCAAACCTTTTGTTCTTGACCCTGTTCAATGAACCCCTCTGGTTAAGACATACAGATACTCTCTTCAAGATAGACATTCAGAAAAGCTGTCTTGACATCGATTTTCCCTATTTCATAATTGTAAAAGGCAGCAAGATAAGAGTATTCTAATAGACTTAATCATGGAAACCGGAGAAAAGGTTTCTTCATAGTCCACCCCCTCTCTTTGAGTAAACCCTTTTGCCACGAGTCTAGTTTTGTCTGTTTGTACCTTACCAACTTGGTCTCACTTTCTTTTGTAGATCCATTTGTAACCAATAGGTTACCCATCTAGTTAATCTAGAAGTTCCTAAATTTAATTGAAGTATATAGACTCCATTTCGAATTCCATGGCTTTTATCCACTGATCCCGATCCATATCTTCCATTGTCTGTTTAAAGGTTAATGGATCCTCTAAGCCATCATCGGGTATGACGACCTGGGTTTCTATCAAACCCATGTAACGGACAGGTTGTTGAACAAACTTCCCACTACGTCGAGGCATTCTTAACTCTTGAGAAGGATGTGACAGACCAATTGTTAAAGGTCTAGATTGATCAACAACCCTTGTTGATCTATCTATAGTTTCTTTGGACATCTCATTCAATACTAGGTTACTGCGAGGTTGATGGTTTCTAATGTAGTCCTCCTCTAAGAGTGTTGCATTTTTCAATATAAACACTATCATCTTGTGGATCATAAAAAAAAACCACCTTTTGTTTCTTTAGGGTATCCTACAAATAGACATATTTTAGAACATCATTTCAATTTCTTTGAGTTTTTCACCAACACATATGTCAGGATTCCCCAAATCCTAAAGTGACATAAACTACCTTTACACCATTTCTATAACCCGTAAGGTATTTCTGAAACACTTTTCGAGGGAACCATGTTCAAAATATATACTGTAGTCTGTACTGCGTTTCCCTAGAATGAACTAGGCAACTGAGCAAAAACTCATTATTGAACGAACCATGTCTAACAAGGTTCTATTTCTCCTTTCTGCTACACCATTCTGTTAAGGTGTACCAAGTGCTGTCAATTGAGACCGAATTCAACGTTCTACCAAATAGTTCTAGAATTTCAAGTCCATATACTTGCTACCTCGATCTGATCGAAGTGTTTTCATCTTTTTACCTAATTGGTTTTCAACCTCTGCCTTATACTCCTTGAACTTTTCAATGATTTTGGACTTATGATGCATTAGGTAAATATAGCAATATCTAGAATAATCATCAATAAATATGATGAAATATTCATACCCATCACGTGCTTTGACATTCATCGAACCATAGAGGTCTGAATGCACGAGGTCTAAGAGTTCTTTGACTCTAAGACCTTTTCTTGTAAAATATCTTTTTGTCATTTTACCCTCAAGACAAGATTCACAAGGAGGTAAAAAGTTGTGTTCTAACTAATTTAGAAGTCCATTCTTACCAGTCTCCCAATCCTATTGAGATTTATGTGACCAAGTCTTAAATGCCAAAGATAGGCATTAGAAGAATTGTCGCCTCTTATTTGAGTTTCAGCTGTTTTAAACATCTCTATATTCAAAACAACTTTTGTCTCAGTTGGTGCTAACATATACAAGTTATTTTCTAATTTTGCAGAACATATTTTAATACCCTTTGAAATAATGAACACTTCATTAACTTCAAAGGAAACTCTATACTTTTGTTCTAGCAAACATGAGATAGATATTAAATTCCTCCTTATGGTAGAAACATAATAAATATTTTCAAGTAAAATGTATCTATCTTCAATAAATAACTTTATATCTCCCACTGCTTTAGCTGAGACAATCTCTCCGTCCCTACCTTAAAAGTTGTCTCGCCTTCTGTAAGCTGCCTCTAGGAACTAGTTTCCCGAGCAAAAGCACATATATGAATAGTGGCACCTAAATAAAGTACCCAGGTTAATTTATCATTTTCCACTAAACACACTTCAACAACCAATAAATCATATTTACTTTGTTGTGCTTTCTTAATTTCCTCATCTATGACATTTGTGTTTATTACTTTGAACATATCTAGAACATGTTCATTAACAGAGGTTCTATCCTTTGTGGCATAGTTATAAACACCTTCGAGAATTTTATTCCTGACAGAATGTCCAAACAATGTCTGCATTAAATCCATGATTTCTTTGGCGAAAACCATGCTCTCGTATTTCTTAGCTAGTATATGGCGTATGCTAGCTAAGATATAGATTCGGGCCTTATCATTTGTCATAAGCAATCCAAAATTTATGGTTTTCAGATGAGCTAGGAGATATGGAACATTCCTTTGTTAAAACAAACCTTAAACCATCAACTACTAATATTGCATTTATGTCTCATTTCCATGTTGAATAATCAAAATTGTTAAATTTATCAGAAGCGAATGTTTTAGAAGAATTTAACATGATGATATTAATAAATTATAATTAGTAAATTACTTTTTAAACCCAATCAAATTTTAGCAAAAGTAATAATGTACCTAAATTTTATTATTTATTTGCAATGATACTTTAGTAAATCATAATAGATGCTACCTAGGGTCAGTCAAATACTCCTTCACCGAAGCAAAACATTCTTGACTAAATACTAACTCCAAAATAACTCTTTATTCCTATAGTAATTTTTAGTTACCGTTTTCAATAAAAAAACTTACTAACACTTAGTAACTCTTGTAAGTGTAACCTGCTGGGTTTTATGTCTTAAAACTCGTGGTTTGTAAACAATAGAATTTATTCTGAAAATTCAATAAGTTGTTATTGAATATATTATTTTTTAGAAATCTAATAAATCGTCCATGTTATGACATGAGGAATAGAGGTTGTTGGGTTTTATGTCCTAATATGTCCTAAAACTCATGGTTAATAAACAATAGAACTTATTCTGAAAATTTAATAAAGTTGGTATTGAATATATTGTTTTTTAGAAATCCAATAAACCAAAGTCCCTTAACTATTACATGTGTACTTGAACTTTATATGGAGACATACAAGTGGATCAGGTTCGAGTAAATAATCAAAATGATCTATAGTATATGAATAAGGTTGGGTGCCTTATTCTGGTAACACTATTGGATACGACTTACTCTGTAGTTGTTACAAAGAGTTGTAAAGTACTATAAACGAAGTTATCTTAATTCGTTCATGTTAGGACATGAGGAGTGGAGGTATCCTGTGCAAATGAGTTTTGTGCAAGATCGGACCACGAAACCAGTCACTCTTACTTTATAACACTGTTTACTGTTTAGGACTAACTATTTCAAAGTGATGACCTAGGTAACTTGACCTTAATCCTGAGCTAACTATGAACTCCTTTTTCTTTGGGATTATCATTTGATCTGTAAACGATGAGAGTAGACCAATTGCCTTTGCTCAATTTTCGTTGGGGATAAGACCAGATGAATAGATGGGGACATAAGGTGCAAGACGAAATTCACTCCTACCCGATTAGGGTTAGTAGAGAGGTTGTTCCCTTCAAGTGTTGATTCTAGGTCTTGAACAAGATACCTCACTCTCTCATTGACCCGAGAGAGATTCGATTTGTTGATTGGATCACAAATCAATTTTTCATTAAGAGATCAGTGGGATTTAAGGAACAAGAGGTAATTTCAGGGGTAAAACAGAGATTCGACCCAGCCGTTATTACGAGCAACCTATGAAGGGTTAACTTACTAATCATGGTTATATCGAGTGGACATAATATATCTACAGTGAGGAGAGTTCAGCTATGGGCTTTAGTGCAATCACCCATTAGTTAACGAATGGGGGTTAGATCGGTTTTAATGAGTTTAGCTGATTAATCTCGGATCGTTGAAGCCCATGATCTGTAGGTCTGCGAGGTCCCCCTACTAGCTCGTAAATGGATTTTCTCTAGAATAGCGTGATAAGTTCATTTGAAGTGTTCAAATTAGAATGAAATGAAATTGAAGAAATAATATTTAAATATGATTGAAATATTTGAAGATGGAATTGTGTAAAAATTATTTTAATATTTGATATTAAATTAATTATAATTATTTGAATTGTTTAAATAATTATTTATTAATTTTATTAAGAAAATTAATTTATGAAACTAATTTTGTAAAATTAATAATATTTTCAATTTTATTAAAAGAAATTGA